>NC_137584.1:89720529-89891264 GCF_963210335.1 Falco punctatus
GACTATGGCTTAAGAGACCGCGGTGTCGTGGTGCTTGAGCCACGTAGGCTGTACCAGGAAGGCCCAGCCACTGCTGGTGGAGGCATAATGCACTCTGAATGTACAACAGTTCCCTCACTTAGCCTCGGAACTTAATTTATTGCTCAAGGACTCTACGGAGGGAATTTCTGTCAGCTTTGCGTAGTGGGGGAGAGAGCAGTATTTCCCTAGCAGGAATGAATTCGGTGTAGCCTTGAGGTGGTACAACTTTCTACCAGTATATTATGTCTTTTCTATATACTGTTAATTCCATCCTCTTCTAACCAGTACTTCTGACTTAGTGCAACAGCTTAGCTTCTATTCTGTTACACAGAGGCATCGGAAGGATGACACGGGGACACCAAGGCCCCGCAACAGACTGTTGCTCAAAGTAGGCACTATCTTGAACAATTTGGAACTAACCAGCAGCCAAGAGGTTTTGGACAGTGTGATTCTTTGTACAGAGCTAATCAAATCATTAGTGCCTGATGTCTAGCTAAAAGCCACAGGAAAGCTAGCCTATAACACTTCCTATACATGTAAAATTGTTCAGCTTTATCTAAACTCAAATGTTCAGCCTATTCTGTAAATAGTCTCATGTTTGAAAGACCATGTAACATTCCCCTAGTAGCAAATACGCCCTGTGATAGTAAAAATATAGCCTAGGTATGTTGTGAGGTATAAACTAAAACTGGTGCAAATATCCTCTGATTTTTTTTTTTTTTTGGGGGGGGGGGGTGACTTTGGCTAACAGCTTTCTTCAACATAGTTGCATAAATCAACAGGCAATTGTAATACATAAAGTATTGTCATGGTTAAGTTGAACTCTTCCACTTGAGACCTTCACAATAAAGTGATGTGCTTTCTATTAGAGATGTGCTTGTTGGTATAATTCATTATATAATGTGACTTGCTCCTCCTCGAGAGCGGGAGCAGTAGGAGTAGTGAGTGCCGCTAAGATCAGGAAGTGAACCAGGAGGTGTATTGAGGGTAAAACATCTTCCCTTCAGAGAAGTGCACAAATGAACTTAAATGTCAAGATGCCTGCTACATACTATCCAAAACAATGTTAATATATACAGTAATAAAAGCATTGCAAAACCAACTTGGGCTACACCAGTTGTTTGGTGGTGGTTTTTCTTTTGGTGGTTTTTTTTTTGTTTGTTTCCCCCCCAAAGTCATTCCTGTGTTACCGTGCTGGTGCTGTTACACACTCGAGCCTGTGGCTGCCACGCTGGAGGCGTGTGGCAGAGGGCAAGGCAGGCCTGAAAATCCTGGGCGAGGGGGCTGTAGCCTCTTACCTGTGAGCTGAAAAGTTAAATACCTCTGCCACCACGGGTCAGGCTTACAAGCAGTAGCAGAGGGGCGGCAGTTCCTCCCCTCACCTTAGCGCCCATCCTGCCCTGCTGTAGCCTTTGCTCAGGCATCACCCTGAATGCCCCTAGGTGGGGACCTGGCAGCAGTGGAGCCAGTGAGACCTGTCTCGCTGTAACCATCTGCTGGAGCCTTTTTGTTGAACTTGGGCTGATCTATGAATTGCCACCTGCAACTTGGCAATAAAAAAATGTGCCCTTGAAGCTGAGAAGAGGGGAGAGTATCAAAACCCCCCACAAACCCCAGCAAATTCTTTTCTGTTGGTAACAGCTTAACTGTGCTTTCACCTTGTGCAATACAGATGCTTTGTCGTGTTCACTGGAACAGGAGGAACTGATGTACTCTGCGCAAGAACGTGGTAATTGCTGTTTAGCTTAAAGGTTAATTAAAGCCAAGTACCAATATTCTGTGGTTGGCTGGAACTTTTTGGCCACTTACCTCATTACGTTGCTTCAGAGATGCCCTTTTCTGTTGCAGAAGGGGCCGGGAAAGCCTCTGTAAATGTTTTTTGTGAGCAGCGATCAGCTGCGGTGGCTGCAGGAGGGGCAAGGCGCGGCTCTTCCCCCAGGGAACCAGCACTAGCAGCTACCGCAGGTAACAGAGTAACAGGTAACACAGCTTGTACAGGACCTGCATCCTCCCCGAGTACTCACCTCTTTGTTATTTTATTGAGATTCATGCAGCACACCGGCTCTCTTGTCTTTATGCATAAGAAAACCAAAAGTTAAACAGTCTGTGCTTCAGCAGGGAATGGTAATTATAAACAAAGAGTTCAGTTTGCTCCCAAGAACCAGGAGGAGTTTCTATTTCTTGGCTTCTAGCACCTATTTTTGAAGAGCATAAACAAAACATGAGAACACGGCTATTAAAATCACACGCCTTTACTTAGAAGTGAGTTGCACGGCACACTATGGATTACTCAGTTAAAAAAAACAGTGTGTTCCAGACTTTCTGCTAACACATGGAACAGGCCACTTCAATAAAAAAAAATAAAAAAAAAAAAAAAGGAAAGCTACTCTGAAAAACAAACCCAAAAAAAAAAAAAAAAAAAAAAAGGCCAGCTGTACTGTCCTTGCTCTGGGAACATCCCGATGGAGCCAGCACGAGTAGCTTGGGCATCCCAGCAGCCAAAGAACGGCAGTACCGCTCGCCTTTCTCAAGCCACGGTTCGAAAGAACAACGAACCACAGCGCACTCAGCCCAGGCTGGCTGACGCTGAACACACAGTGGTCGTCCGGGTTTTTGGCATCTCTGCAAGAGGAGGGAGAGGTGCTTCGGTGCTGGCTGCAGTTCTCAGCCGTCCCGAGGCTGGCTGGCACAGCCCAGGTCTGATCGAGGCGGCACCTGAAATCAAACGGATTAAGTGAGGTTGCTGCTGCGCTTTGGCTGCCGGCCAGCAAAGGAAGAAACCCCCCGCCACGCTTAAACCACCTCCACATATGCTCGATAAGCTATAGCACGTAGCTATGTATATTTAGCAATTAAAAAACCCCAACAACCTACTTTTAAGATACTGTTGTTCTCCTCTTAAAGCGCTGAGAAGAGTATTTCCCCTTCGCAACCCCCAATGCGAAGGCGTGCGGTGGAGGGGGCGGTGGGGAAATCAACAGGCTGAGCTGACGGGGGTAGCAGGGGACTGGGACGGGGCTGCGGGTGTCCTGCAGTTCCTAAATCCCTGCGCTTCCTGCTCGGGAGCCGTTAAGAGCCTTCCTGCCTCTCCGGACCCAGCGCCTTCCCCAACACCCGTGACCGTGATTTTACAGTGATTTTACAGTGATTTTACAGTGATTCCCATCACGGCGCGAGGGGCTGCCCTCCACCACCACGCACCGCTGCTGCCCCCTCCAGCCCTTCACCTCCCACTCCTGCCGTGCCCTCCCGAAACTTTTGTCTCTGCAGTTTTATTTGAAGGAAAACGGTCGAGAAATGAGCAAACACGTTCCCTAGCCTCCCTCTTAACCCTGAATTCACTTGCTTCCCTTTCCCACCATTACGTGGCAAACAGAACGTTTCTGAGAAAATAAAAAGCCAAAAAACTACCCCTTCCTCGTGTTTTGTCTGCTGTCCCAAGTGATTTGGGTGCAGCAGCTGCCTGTGCTGCCTGCTGCCGTCCCCTCCACCGTGACTGACGGGGACCTGCCTGCCGGCCCCCTCCCAGGAGCTGCCATCGCTCTCCTCACGCTCTTGGGTTTCATCAGCTGGTTCACCGACACACTGTGCTGCCCCTGACACATTTAAGGGTGATGGGGCATCCATTCTGAGGTTGCCCTTGCTTTCTTTTCCATGTAGGCTTTCCAAACACCACATTAAAATAATAGTAAAGCCTGATGTATAGCATTTGCTTAATTTGTTTATCTTCCTATGCTTCCCTCCCTTTCCCCCTGTCGCGGAAAGGCTGGTTTGCCCCCACCACTTACCCACGGAGCAGCCGTCTGCTGCACCCCCTTGTCCCCCAGCCCGTCCTCGCCCTGCACGGGACCCACGGCAGCTAGGACGGACTCGTACAAGCGCTCCGCGTGGGTTTCTAGCTCTTCTGACTGTTTCGCAATCAATCCCAGCGTGTCTTTCAGAGCTGGAAAACAAAAACGCATGAGCGGAGGTGGTAGTAACGAGACAATTCAATGTCCGTAAGAGCAGTAAGAGTCCCACTCCCCTGGGCAGACCTTTGAAGGAAATCAAGTGTTAGTAGAAATCAGTAAGCTGATCTTCACCCCATCGCCAAGTGGTGACGCAGGGTTTGGAGGGGGTGAGAAGCCACCTAGGAGGCTCCAGGTTAAGAGTGCGGGTACAGAAATAGGGGCTCCTAAAGGAAACCGCTGGGACTGCGTAAGAAATCCCACCTGCGATGCAGCACTCGCCCACTAAAGCTGCTCTGGTGACCGCAGGCGCAGCCTGCCCTTTAGCAATCCCTTGTGCAGGATGCACCAAGTCACCCGAGCGGCTGCTCCCTGTGTGCTGTGCCACCAGCCAGGCAGGGCTGTCCCCCCAGACTGGCTCCTGACACCTGCCTGGGATGCACCGAGCGCAAACAAGGGGCAAAAATCACCCTGCTGCTGCCCTGGACGAGAGCAGCTCCTTCCAGCTGCAGGCCGACAGCGTCCCACAGCCCAGTGGCAGCTGGCCACGCTGCGGTTAAGGTAAAAACCTGAGGGACCCATAGAAGGCAGAACACGTCCATCACCAGGATGGACGGCACGGCACAAGCGTGGTGCAGCTGAAGCCGCTCCGGAGTTATTGCTTCAAACCTCCAGGTCCCCGGGCAGCAACGCGGGCGTGAACCCCTTTACATTCCCAGACAGCTGCTGAATGGCAGACTCTGCCCACCGCCTCCCCACCCTCCCACACGTGGGGCCAGGGATTTCGGGGGGCAGATGCGCCACCGGCTGTGTCTGCAACCAGCCCCGCTCAAGCGTTCCTTCTCACCTGGCGAATTCGATGCCATGCAGCTGAGGAGAGCTTCTCCCCTCTCCAGCACGCTCTCTGTCAGGCTCTGGTGGTCGGCCACATCTTTCCTGAACTCCTGGGAAGGAAAGGAGAAGAGGAGCGCTGCTTAGGAGGGTTTTTGGAAGAGACGCACCTGCGGCAGGTTGCCTGGGGAGCAGGTTCCCCCAGGCAGGTTCCCGGTGCTCCCGAATTCAGCTTTGCACACCCGGTGCACCCGCCAGGGTTGTGCCGGGGTGCCCTGCTGTGCACTGCTTGCTGCCCCAGTGGGGAGAAAAGCCAGCGGTGGGACCTACCAAGTAGCGATGCAGCGATGCCTTCACGCTCTCTGCATCCGGCGAGGGTGGTACCCAGCTGTCGGTGATGTCCGCCACATTGTACAGCCAATGAATGAGCTCTTCCAGCTGACAGCAAAACATCTACTTAAAGTATAACAAAAGGGGTTACTGATCGATTTCTGCAACGAAGACAAGGCAGGGCCAGGAATAGGTGATGGGTTTTGGAAAGCACCTGCTCCCGGCCCCTCTCCTGCACACCCACCCCCACACAAACATCCCTAAGCTTGGGAAACCAAGAGTTAACAGAAAAAGAAAAAAGGCAAAAAACAACTTAAGCCCCTAAACACCCCCCAGACCCACTGAGGGTCACCACGAAACGGCTGCTGCGGGGAGGTGTTGGGGGCCAGCAGCAGCCAGGCTGAAGGAAGGGCTTTGCCTCCTCCACCTCCCAGCCGAAGAGACACCCCTCTCCTCCTGGAGCCGGGCAGTTAATTAGCAGCTGCTTTTCCCCAAGGGTTTGTCTCGTTCAATTAAGCGCTTTCATTTATTTTTAAAGCGTCTTGGTAACGGATTATTTTTGTAAGATGCTGCACGAAACCCAGGGGCCTCCGCTCTCACCAAGCCCAGGCTCCAGCCCTGCGCCTGCTCCTCAGTCAGGGCTTTGCTCTAAAGCTGAGCTGCTTCTCCCGGGCACCGTGATTTGGGGCGAGAGATACACTCCGATGCTGACAGTAGAAAAGACCCTTTTAAATCAGCAGCATTATTCCCACACAAGAGGGGGGGGCGAGCTGCGCTGGTGTTTGCAGCTCTGTGCACGGTAAGAATCGCTCCCTTGCAAACAGCGCAGCTTTACTTCCAAATTCAGCCCAGGGCTGGGGCGGGGAAGAAGGCAGAGGCGAAGGCAGGGAGCACAGCACCAGTGGCAGGATGGCCATGAGGCATCACTTGGCCAAAAAGTAAAAATCCACAAAATAATCAGGACATTCTTCAGAGAAGCCCCACCCATTCTACCCAGCCTTACTACCCCCGAAGCAGGACCCAGCCTGGGGAGGACGAGCGAGCCCGGGCTGAAGGGCAAGTCCAGCCCCACCACATCACCCAGTCGGAGCTACGGGGCAGGCAGCAAACCCTGGGTTTCACACTTGTCCGGCCCCAGCTGCAGCTCCTGCCTCTTCCCCGGGGCAGCAGGATGGGTGCGCTGGGGGAAGCCAAGTGCCACGTTTCCACCGAGCCCCAGCCCTGCGACGCTGAGCCCAGGAAAAGCAAGATGGGCTCTTGCTCCATCAGAAAAAATTATCTGCACAGGTGAGCCCCCCTGTGTAAACTACTACCAGCTGCCAAGGCACCAAACATCATGCAAGAGGGGAAGCCTTAACTAAGTGTGCCATAAATACAGGCACATTTTAGGCGAGGTCTTCCCGTAATAAACATTATTTCTGGTCTCAGCCTACCTTCACGCACTGGGCAAGGGACTCGCTCGGCTGGCTCTTCTTGGGATGCCCCTTGACCCGCGGTTCATCTAGGTACGGCCCATCCAGCGCATCCCTGAGGCCGGTTGACAGGTGAAGCCCCGGCAGAGGATCCCTATGGATCCAGCCACACGATTCAGTGTTTTCCCAGCTGGGCTTTTGAGAGCTGCAGGGGTGCCACAGCCCAGCATAACCCTCAATATTCCCTCTTTCGTCCTTGCCACCCGCCTCTCTGAAAGGAGCCAACCTGGGCGAAAGGGGCTGCCTGCCATCGCTGTGACGCGGAAGGTTACGGCGGTCGTGCCCGGGCGTCCTTATACTTAAGGAAAGATTGGACAAAAACTGAGCCAGCCTTTCCAGCTCCCGCAGTCTCGGAGGCAGGGAGAGAAATTCTTCATCGCCCTCCCACTCCTTCCTCAGGGGGAGCACTCCTGTTGTAGGTAAAAACCTGCCAGTGCTTTTCGCCTGCCCTTTGTAGTTCGGGAAGGGACTCCCTGCGGCACGCCAGCTTCTCCCGTCCGCAGCAGGGCGGGCAGATGAGCCTGGTCCAGCTGACTCTGCCATGACATCCTCAGCAAAACCCCTGGCAGGGTGAGAGGAAGCACTCTTTGCGAAGGATGCTTCTGCAGCAGGTAGAGGTTCGTAGCACAATCCAGCTCCCGAGCGGCCTCTTTTTCCAGGCCCCAGGGCGGAGAACCTCTCTGCAGAGGCCAGGAGCCCCCAACATCCATCTTCTCCACTTCCCCCAGCCCGCCCACCTCGGCTGTAGATGCTGGTGGATCTCGACGTGCCCTCAGGGGAAACGGAAAAGCTGTCCAAACCTATTCCTGAGTCATGGAAAAAAGGCTCTGGCATCTTTCCCAGCTTGTACCTTGGCTTCAGTGGATAAGCATAATCCAGCAAGTCCTCGTACTCTTTATTGGGGTTCCAGTGGGGCGAGCGGCGGTCCGGAGACGGGGGTAAGGAATCCGGTATGGCACATGCCCAGTAATCGGCTTGGTAGGGTGACACCTCCCTGATGCGCTGCGCAGTGCCGGGGTCAGCGAGCAGAAGGCTGAAGGGCCTGGGCACCCGCGGTGCTCTGCCTGCTGCCGCAGCCCCCCGCCGGCACAGCTCCCGGGCGGCCGCGGAAGGCAGGTCCGTGCTGGCCAGCCAGCGGCGGGGTGGCCCTTCGGAGGGGCCGTTTCCTTCTGAAGACGGAGTGGAGAAGCTCGACGCGGAGCGGCTGCGCAGGGCGCTCTCAGGGCTGGGGGGGGTCTGGGGCCGCAGGAGCTCCGGGGTGGAGGAAAATGGGGATTGAGCTCCCGGCCTTCGGCTCTGCCGGCTGGCAAGGGCGTCGTGGCAGCTGCCGGCGAGGATGCTCCCCTCGGCAGAGCTGCGCCGGCGGGGAGGGCCAGGCGCTGGCTCCCAACGGCTCGGTGCCTTCACCTGCTCAAGGACAGCGGGAAAAAGGAAAGGGAGAGCGTGACGCATGAAAGGAAGCACAGCACCCAGGCCAAAGGCTCCTTCGTACTGGGACGTGGAGAGAAACCCGCCAGCCCCAGCCCCACCGTGAGGAGAGGCTGGAAGGGGAACTCTGCTCTGCCTGCGGGGCGGCACGCGCTGCCCGGAGCCCAGCGTGGGGCTTGGGTTCAGCGAAAGGCATCCTGAGCGCCTGGGGAGCTGCACGAGTCACTTATTTCAGCAGCCCCGTCCCCAGTGACTTCCCAGCTCCGCGGTGGCGATACGGGAACGGAGACCGTCCGTCGGGCTCCAGCGCCACAGCCCTGCCCCACGGCACGGCCCAGCCCGGGGGTGGGCGCTCCGGCTGGAGGGGACGGAAAGCCTCTGCCAGGACAGCCCAGACACACAAGTCCCCACCTCACCTGCCCCCCTGGTGATGCTGCAACACCTGCACGTACAGCGCTCTCACCTGCTGCTCTTCTGCGGAGAGGCACTGCTGACTACCACGACGAGGCACATCCCCGCCATCGGCACCTCCGCACACCAGCGTCCCTGCCCCCGAGAGGCTTGCTCTCGCTCTGGGAAATCGGGATGCGGATGCTGAAGACACTTCTTGGCAGTAGCTTGAGCCTCCCTGGGTAACACCAGCGCCCAAGTGACTGCGTCTGCTCATTGCCACGTTCTCCGTCCCTTGCGAGCAGGGCTTGGCTTCTTCCGTCCCTAAAAGCCAGCACAGGCTGTCCGTCTCCCCCTCCGCGCAGTCCCACCTGCCATCACCCTCGGCCTTCCCGCTCAGGGAGGCTTCAGAAAGCGATTTTCCCATATCCACGGCCATCGGGGCAGAACTTCTTCCACAAGATGATGACAAGCCTCGGGCTCTCTGAAATACACAGGGCACAGTAGTGGCAACTCGCCAGCCCCCCTCGCCTCCACACCAAGTAAAGAAACTGGGTATGTCTAATAACAAGGAGATTAAGCATCTTCTGGGCCAGATCCCACAAACCATAAAGCTGCATCTCGGTGCGTCAAGTGGGACAAGAGGAAAGAGCAAACTTCCTCGTCCCAGCAGCATTTGCTGGTTCTGAGGACGTGACACACAGGGAAAATCTAATTAAAGCTCCGACCAGACTGAGACCAAACCTGTGCTTTACACCTTGCCGGCATGGTGCAACCGTCTCCTGAATTAATGCCCAGTCTCCGTTTGTGCACCATGAGGCTACTGGGCCCAAATGAGCCATCATTAACTGGGACATAAAGCACCTATTAGCGTGGCTGAGCCCTGAGGGCCGCTGGGGTGGAGACTTGAGGGTTTTTAAGAGACAAACTCAAAACCCTGCAATGGAAGCCACCCAGAAGTGAGAATCACATATAAAAAAAAAAAAAAAAAAAAAATCAGAGGGGGAGGTAGGAGGTTGTAAACCCCAAACTCGGCGCTTAGCTCTGCAGTTTCCACCTTAATTAATGAAATTAACTCTTTGAGCAAGTATTGCCATTAATTAATTTCACAACCAATGACACATTTTCAAGCGTGCTGTACAGCCAAGCTCACTGCATCTTGCTGCAAAACCTTCTAATATGAGATACTGTTCTCAAAGCCTGAGCCCCAGGTGCTCCACACGTGGAGATGCTCCACCACCCTGGTCCTGCTGCCCACGCTGGACTCGAGTGAGGAGCTGCACAGGACAATCGATGAGCCAAATCAAGGAGAGCCAATACAGCAGACAGAGGACCTTATTTTGTGAACACCAGGCAGAGTCAAGCACCTCTGCCTGCATTCGCCAAGCTGGCAGGGCTCAGAAATACTCTCAACATAAATGACATCTCGTGGGCTCCCCACAGAGCATCAAAAATGGTGCTGCCAACCCTCAGCCACAGGTGGGCATCCTCGGAGCCCCAGCGATACCAAAGCCTCTTCCAGCAACTCCAGCCTGAAACAGAGCGGAGAACATCGGCAGAGCGGCTCTGCCAGTACTCGCCCAGCTAGTGCCGGGCTAGCGCTGGGGAGGCCAGCCAAGGGAGCAGCAACAGCAAATGCAAAAAGAATTTTTTTTTTTAAAAAAAAAAAAAAAAAAAGGAGAGAAAAGGAGGAAAGAAAGTATTCCCAAACAATACTTGGAAGTGGGAAACAAGTTGATACTCACACCCTCCGTCAGCTCTTTTGTGGTGATCTGGTTTTATGACCCACCCCTCTGGAGAGCGGCATTTTCCCACGGCAGAGCCCGTGCAGGCGAACAAAGCGCGGTGGGCGCTGCCGGGTCTCCAGGGGAGCCCCAAAGGCCAGCACAAGCCATGGCAGGCACCGCAGCTGCCTCCCCCTCCCCGGGGGCTGGCAGCCCCGGTCACTGCTGAGCAGCTATATTCAGCGTGGCGGCAGCTGCCGAGGGGGCGAGTGAAGCCTGAGCCCCCCCAGCCCTCCGGCCAGCCCCGTCCCTCTGCCCACACCTGGACTCACCCACCCGACCGCTTGAGTCGCTCCCAAATACAACCCCACACACATCATGTTATCCTAAACCAGATGGCATTGCTTTTTCCTCCAAAAAAAGTTTCTATATCCAAACAAAAAGGCATGGTAATTGCAATAAAGGTAATTGATAAACCTTTCCCTGCTGAATTCCTTACGTATTATACAACATATCGTTTAAATGTATGTAAGCATGTAAATTTTGTTTAACAGAAGGCAGATTTCTGATGCTAACAGAGTATCCCAAAGCACTCACAGTCCTTGCATTTCCTGGGCCCTTTCTTCACAAACCTGTCACATCGATTTTTAAGGTCTCCCGACCCCCAGCAGGCAGCCCCCCGTCACCTGCCGGCCTTCACCGACTCCCATCTGGCCCTTCTGAATTAGTTCTGCGTGGACAGTTGGGCAAGCAAGTATTAGCAAATCAAATAGCCAAATCCAACTTACAAGTGCTTTAAATGCCCAGAAAATCCCGAGATACATCTATTTACCGGCTCTGAAAGCCAGGGCCTCGACTCGCAGGTCGGATTCCTCCTCTTCCAACAAAAACCTTAAAAGCAAAAAGCCAGCGGGGTGACGTACCGCAAGGTACCACGTATTAAATTCCAGGATCCAGTTCAGACTCCAAAAGTCTGCTCCACATTCACCATTTTGGGTACTTTGCTCCACGATGAGCAACCAGCGATTCCGCAGAGGGACGTCACTAATTATCATCACATGAACGGGTGTCCCAGTAGCTCTGCTCCCCGCCCCCTGCATCTGCCGGCAGCACTGGACGTGCAAAAACCATCCCATCAATACAGATCTTAACAGAGGGGAGGGCACCAGACACGCATAGCTTAGGGCATAAATGTCCCATCCCAACAATCGGTTCTTGTTGCGGAGTGATTTTAAAAAATATGTAAAAGAAAGAAAAGCTTAACAAGGCAGACTTTATAGAGTTTTAAACGGAACGTGCAGTAATTAACTGTCGACCTCGGCACCTCCTTACTCTCAAGAGGATGCCATATTGCATTCAAAGTGATGCTGAATATCAGTACCCCCATCAGATTTAGTGGCTTGAGTCACGTGTCGGTCAGCCCAGTAAAAACAACTATAAAAACCACATGTAAGCTTGGCCTTAAATCTAAAAAAGTGTGTTAAGCAACATTTTACAAAATAATTACAGGTCACAACCCATCTGTTATTTTTGTAACTGTGTGCAGGAGCGCAGCGGTTGAACTGTTCTGAACTTTCAAGACTTATCTGTTGATCTTAGGGACGCAGCATGCAGTCATATACATTTCTATGATGATATCGGGCTTTAAAAAAATGTACTGATTCACATGTTCATTAAGTCTCCAGAAGCTAATTGGAAGCTAAAGAGAAACCAGGAAACCTGCCAATACACACAAGTGGGAGTAAATCTGCTTCTTTCAGAATCTGTAAGAATATGCAAAGGGACTCTGGAGACTTCACTGCATTTTTAAAGGTCTCTTAATTCAGGCAGCTAACTGCAATTAATTTCAGGGGGAGCTGGACACTAACTGCACCTGGCTGCACAGTGGATGGGGAAGTCACACACACCCCCCCCCCGTAGGCAGAACCACCAGGTCAAAAGTGCTATTTCAGGACAAAGCGACAATGCTAACGCCACTAAGCACCAGCTCCCAGCGCCAGCAGCCAGACAACAAGGTTTCTCACCATTTTCCAAGAAAACCAGAAAAAAGCAGAGGTCAGGTTGCCAGCAGCGGTGACGCAGCAGGACCAGCCCTCACGGTGGGCAGGAGCAAGGCCTGATCCTCGGACCGGACTGGCAGGGCGCTGGGGAGGGAGGGATGCACCACCCCAGCTTCAGGCACATGGAGAACTCCCACCAGCCTTAAAACCACGGGAAAACCGCCCCAAATCCCGGCTGCACCCGGGCCTGCCATCGCCTCACCAGTGACGGCGGCACAGAAACCCTACCCGCCACTGGGGCTGAAGGTAACAGGTGAAGGGGGACAGTTTCATCCATCCGGAGAGGGGCAGGTCCCGCAGAAACTCTCAGAAAAAGCGATCCCTGAGCTTTGTCAGCCTGTCCCAAGCCAACTGACGGCCCAGCAGCCTGTCCCCACCAGTGACACCCACCGCCTGGGCACCCTGCGGCCCAGCAGCCTGTCCCCACCAGTGACACCCACCGCCTGGGCACCCTGCGGCCCAGCAGCCTGTCCCCACCAGTGACACCCACCGCCTGGGCACCCTGCGGCCCAGCAGCCTGTCCCCATCAGTGACACCCACTGCCTGGGCACCCCGAAGCCCAGCGGCCTGTCCCCACCAGCGACACCCACCGCCTGGGCACCCCGCGGCCCGCAGGGGTGGCGGGGCTGCTCCCGCCCCCACCGTCCCGGCTCGGTTTTGCTGAGGGGGGCGGTTGTTGTTTTGGGGACACACCCCCCACCCGCGCCTCTCAGGCCTGCGGGGTCGGAGTTCTGGGAGTGTTTTGCTTCGTTCCTGGCATGCTTTCTGCCCGAAAAGCCTTTCCGCAGCTGAAAAACCCGGCTGATTAACCCATATAAAATAAAATAAATATTAAAAATAACATACAATTAGTTTTTTTAAAAAGGGAAACAAGCCGGGGGGGCACCGCACCCTGCGGCTGCCCTGAGCTGCGGGGGGCACGGCTACAGCGCGCCGCGGGTAACGGGACGGGCTCCAAACGGAAAGAAAGTCGCTCGCTGTCCCCTCCCGGCCCGGCCGCCCCCCCGCAGCCCCCGATCGCCCCCGGCCCGGCCCACGCCCGCCCGCCCCCCCAGCAGCCCGCAACCCCCGGCCCCGCCGCGCCCAGGCCGGGCCCTCACCTACCGAGCGGCGGCCGCGCCGCCCCGCCCCCGCCCCGCGTCCCAGCCAATGGCAACGGGGCTTGCTACGTCAATAAGAGCGCCCTTGCGGCTCGGCAGCCAATGGGAGCGTGCCGCTGGGCCTCGCCGCGCGGCGTGGACGGCTCCGGGGCTGGGCGGGGAGAGGCTGCTCTGGCCCCGCCCCCGGCCCGCCCCCGGCCCCGGCTTGGCCTCAGCGCCGCTCGGCCCAGCCCGGCCCCGCCCCGCTCCCGGCCCGCCCCGGCCCCGGCCCCGATCCCGGCCCGCAAAGTAGCCGCCTGCCGGTGGGTCCTGGGGCAGCCCCCCGGGCGCGGCGGGCGCTGCCGTTGCCGGAGCGGGGCCCCCCCCCAGCGCTCTGGTGGGGCCTGGGGCGGCCCGAGGGTGCGTTACCCCACACACCGCCGTGCCGGGCCAGGCCGCACCTTACCGTGCGGTTCCTGGGGTGGGAAACCACCGGGAAAAGGACGGTGCCTGTAACGGAGAAGGGATTTTAAGGCCCCTCCAGCCGCAGGAGGGCCGGGGGCACGGGCTGGATGCCCAGTGCGGGGTCTGGGTCGGGGCCAGGCCAGCAGCGTGCCCAGGGGCTGGCTGCCGGCTGCCCGCCGTGCCCTCCGGCCGTGCCCTCTGGCCATGCCCGCTGCTCTGGCTGTGCCCTCTGGCCGTGCCCTCCGGCCCCTCCGGCCGTGCCTGCCATGCCCTCCAGCCGTGCCCTCTGGCCTTGCCCTCCAGCTGCTTTTGGGACAGATTCTCCTGCCATGTCCTCAGGCAGGTGGCTCTGGGCTTTGTACCTGGCCAGGCGCTTCTTTGGTGGACGGGGTAGCCGTATCGATGTGTGCCCTTGTCCCGTGAAACATCCACCCCTTTCTCCTTGCTTCTGTCCATAGGCTGATTCTGGTTTTTATCTGCTCCTGGACTTTATTTCTCCCATGATTTCCTAGAGGTCAGTCACTTGATAAAGCACTCGATGAAGGACATCACTGTCAGCTTTAGGCTGTGAAGGACCAAAGAGACACCTCGGATTTGCTCAGTAGTCTGGCGGCAGCTGAGGGGAACAACGCGGGTATCCCAAGCCCCTGGCTAGTGCTTCGGTCCGCTGGCCACGCTAGCCCTGCAGCGTGCTCCAGCTCTGCCACCCTGTGTGTCATGGTCCAGATTCCCAGCTGCCATCATCTGGGTTTGTTCTCCTGACCTCGATGGAACCAGGTCATCCTGCACGCATCCATGCTGGATGATTTGCTTTTTTTTCTCCAAGAGAAACAGTGGGAATATTTTTTTCAGGCCTGCTGCAAAAAAGCAGAGCTATAATGCCCCAGTATAACGCGGTACAGCACTGTCAGAACTCAGTCGAGACAAAACCCGCATCAGCTCTGTTCCTGCGTAATATTTCTATATTCGGGGTATCCTTGATGAATGTTACAGCAGGTCTTCTGGAGGGCTGCACATCCCCTGCCTTGGATGCACGCTTTTGAGAGCCGGCTTTTTGTTGGAATTCACACAGGCAAAGCTCTTGTGAAATAAAAGTCCTTTAAAATGTTGTTTATTGCTCATTCTCCAGGCAGCCGGTTGCCTGCCAGTAGAGCCCGAGCTGATTTCAGGCGAGTCAAAAGGCTGAAGCAAACACTGACGGGTCATGATTCATATCCAGGCTCGGCTGTTTTTAGCTGATTTAAATTTCTTGCCAGCTGCCAGGCATTGTTCTCGGAGCTGAATAGCGCTGGGCTGCGGCCTCAGCCCCGGCAGGAAAGGTTCGCGTCCTGTTCCGCCTCCGATCAAACAAGTGCCAGGATGTCTGCAAGAACAGCCAGAGCACCACAGAATCTTTCCCCTCTCCTTAGGCTCATGCTGAGAGGGTGTCTATATTTTTTGTCTATATTGTCTATATTCTGTATACAAAGAATATATTTGTATATTTGTATATATTCTATATACAAAGGGGGGGGAATAAACTGGTGGTCTAAAGGAGTGATTATTTTAAAAATTCAGAGAAACTATACCAATTTTCTTCCGCTAAGATCTGGCCCTCTGTTAGGAACTTTGCTGAAGAGGAACTAGCTTATTTGATCTATAATACAGGGTCAAACCCAGCCAAATTCACTCAAGGCTGGCAAAGACTAACATGGATATTTTCTTGCTGATTTGAGACCTCGGGATTCTTTGATACTGGTGTTTTTCAGCAAGAAAGTTCTCCAGCAAAGACAAATGATTTCACTGCATCTGTGGATGCAATAATTCAGCAGTAATCTCCTTACCTATGAGGTGAAGTAGAGCTTGCTTATGATAATCAGATTTGAAAGCGGTACATTTCTAGTATATGAGAAGACGGGATAGGAAGACTCCATTTTCTTCAAAAACTTCTGCCTTCTTGGTGGGAATATCCATGTTTCTGTGCAGAGCTGTATCTGTTGGGAGCAGCAGCTGTATGTAATCCAGGGTTTTAATAAGCCCGTAACTGATGATGTGCTGTAATTCAGAGTTTTCAGCACATCTATTTGTAATTTTTTTCCACCTTGAATGCTCTCACACTACAAGCCAGTTAACGCTCTGCGATGAAACCCGAGGCCTGGATGTGTACCATATGCTCTTGCAAGAGCGTTTGCACCATCTTCAGCGTCAAATTTCAGTCTCACAGTACAAACGTTTGGGATGGATGAGATGTCGGCAAATGCAGGGCTTGGACCTGACCTGTTTGTTCCCAGAGCATTGCTAGCAATATTCATAGAGTACTGCAGTGACAGGGAAAACCGCGTGTAATCATTTTGCCATCTTTTGGCCAGCACTACGGCATTATCTATGGGGAGGATTTGCCTGCATTTGGAAAATTATTCCATTTTTGATGCAGTGCCTCAGACAGCCAGAGAGGTAATATTACATGTAAGCTGTTAGCACACCTGCCTATCTTCCAGTGCTACCGTCGAGGTGGGAAGGAGCTGCCACAAGCCTTCCTTGCTTCTGGTGGCTACATCAAAGCGATTGGCATTATTCCTCTCCCATGCTAAAGCTGCTCAGACACTGATTTATAACAATACCTATGTTGTAACCCGACAGTGCTGCATTCCTTGCTCCTTAAGGATGGGTGGGCTGGCACGCTCTCTCACTGTGGTTCTGAGCAAGAGCTATCTTCGTACAAACTGCTCAGGACTGTTCGCTGCGCACTCGCTCTGCCTAACTCCTCTCTGAAAGGTGCTTGCAGGGAGAGGTCCTTCTCTTCTTGAGGCTAACAACCCTTTTCTTTTCTCTGGAGGTCAGGATTTCCACGTCTTGGACCATTCCCCTTGTTCTTCTCTTGCTTCTCACTCTTTGGGCCACCTTTCTTTGAAGCTCACCACCTAAACCTGGTCCAAAACTCCAGCATGGGCTGGGCTGTGATTAGGCAAAACCAGTATGGTAGTCCAGGCTGCATTCCTGCTTACACACCCTGGTATAGTATCTGCTCACAGCACAGGGCATTGACTCATGCTTCTGACTGCCCATAACGTCCTGCTCCTGCTCCTTAATTGACTGTTTCCCGCCAGTATTAGTGCAGTTAATTACTCTCATCTAGATTAATTCTTTGCAGCCTCTGTTTCCCAGACCCCTGTCTCAAATTTTCCTGTGTTGCTATGAACTTCAGCCCTGTGCTTTCCCATGCTCCCAGACCTTCTCCTCCAGGTAGGACCTGCAGATTTTAGCTATTCCAACATTTGTGTCGTTAATCCACTAATGGTCCCAGATGTACGGTCAGCCCCTGAGGAGTCCACTCGTTCTGCTGAACAGTTGCTCTAGACACGTCTAAATCAGCAGGTGCAAACTCAGCCACGTTGCTTTAGCTTCTTTATAAAAAGTCATGAGAAGACTCATTGAAAACCTGCAAACTTCCCCTCTTTAGGTCATCACAGCTACTACTATACCATTACTAAATATTTCCTAAAAAAGGTAGCTACTTTTTTTCTTTCTGATTTTGGAGAAGCACTTTAAAAGAGTGTTGAGGAATACTGCACTGAAACTGTCTGGAATTAACTGCTTAGCATTAGTAGCTAAATTTGCTGAAGGCTTAGGCCACAAGCTGTGAACTTTCACCCAGATATGTAGAACTTTTACCTAATTCCGCGAAAGAGGGCCTCGAGAGCCGCTTCGAGCTGGAAGCTAAGAAAACAAGGAGGGCTGCTACGCTCATCAGCAGAAGCTGCGACCTCAGAGGTAGAAGAGCAGCTCGCCCCAAGGCAGCGAGGGGACCCGGTGAGCAACAGGAAGCCCCCAGACCCTGATACTACTACCTGTCAGAGCTGTCACAGGAGGGGTGAGGAATTTAGATTGTAAAGGTGTAATTGCCCAGGAATTTCTTTGTTCGGGGTCCCTCTGCGGAGGCAGCCAGCTTGAGCTGTTTCTACTGCGGTTCCACTCAAATAAATTCCCTTATCGGACTTGGAGCCTGAGATCCTGCTATGGGATGCCCCGGGTGGGGAAGCTGCTTTAACGTACGCACACCCAAGGCAGCTGACACATGAAACCTGTAAGGCAGGATTGATGAAGAACAGAGGGAAGACTAGAGCGGCGTCTGTTCTGGTGTTGAAGCACGAGCAGTGCCCCCGGTGCCAGCGGCCGGGCAGCCCCGCTCTCACCGCCGGTGCGCAGCCGGAGCGGCAGGGAAGGGCAGCGAGCAGCACTTCTCCGTTCTGCCACACGATGTACCCAGCACACCGCCAGAGCGGCACCCAGCCGCAGCGCAGCAGTCCCGGGTTTCCATACACCCCCCAAAAAAACATCTCCTTACCTCTACCCACCCCCCTAAAGCAGCCACAGCCGCAGGTCAGGGCCAGGAGCCCTGGTGCGGGAGGGGGGGGGGGGGGGGATGGAGGGATGGATGGGAGGGAGCTGGTGCAGTCCAGACACTTCGCCTTTCCTCTTGCTGGGAGAAGGTGACACTTGCTGTGAAATAAATAGGAGCCAGATGGTCAAGAGGTGGTGGCAGCTTTTGATCGATGTGAATTATAATGGACAAAGAATATTTGGAATTCATTTTACTTCTGAAATGTGAGATTTTGCTACTGCTTTGAGTGGGGAATAGGAGAGACTGTTTCATTCCAGTTGCAGGGATGTCTCGGCCCTTTGTCATTTGTATGTTGTCCTGAGAGGAACTGAGAGGCTCTTCAAAACCAGAGCTGGGATCTGCAGGAACGAGTCGTCAGTGCAGAGACTTGGAAAAGAAATGTTGGGATTGGTATGAATGAAAATCCATTTACATAAGCATCAGAAGAAACAGCAGAGCAGAGGAGTTAAAGACGGCTGTATTCGTAACAAATGACACCATTGCCAGCAAAAAATGTGAGACTATGTTGGTTTTGTCAAGCCCAGAAGGTGTGCACACCAATAAGACCATAGCACGCACACCTCATTTGTGAAAGACCCTCCTCCCTGATAGCAGGAGGGTGGCAGCACATCATGTCTCCCACTCCTTCTCCTGGCAGCCTAGCAGGAAGAGAGACTGCAGCGAAGGATGACCACAAAACAACCATCAATTCCTAAGGATTGTTAAAGAAGTGTCCCCAGACTGGGAGGTTTAGTGACGCTTTGACAGCCGTCATCCCTTGTGTACGTTGCATGCAGGTGATGGGGGCCAGACCGCTTGAACAACCACATCTCGCTTGTGAGTGTGAGTGAATGAAATCTGTAAGAGAATGAGTGCAGGTGTAAAGCCAGCTTAAAATGTAAATAAAAACCATATTCCCCCTCTGTAAGGCCTCACGCTAGGTTTGGCCACACTGGTTTCCTACCTCAGCAAGAACGGTACTGCCAAAAGGACAAAGCCTGGTGCCTTCAGGATGCTCAGTAAGTCAAATCACTCGAGTCAAGTATTGATGCAGTACCAGGGAAGCTTAATCTTAACGATGTGGATGTGGGTTGGAACCTACTCAGTTTGCGAGATTTGAGTTGCAAATGTTTGTAGGCCCCCCTCAAACTCTAGTAGCTGTAGGCATCGCAATTTAATTACACTCTAGCACAACACGGTGAAGAGAATCCCGATCTGCCTGATTGTGTACGTGTTTTGGTGACGCAGTAATGACAGTAATTTACATCGTGCTGCTCATCACCACTATCCTGTGGAGACGTCGAACCGTCGAAGCCTGTGGAGTGGCTTTGTGTTGCGTCTCTGGTCCTAGGTTTCACAGCCAGTTTGCAATTTGTCTGGCCCCTGGCATGTATCTTGGCAAACCCAGCCCTTATTATCATGAGGATAATTTTCAAAACGTGGAACTAAGATCTACCCGGCCTGCCCAGTTTAAAACCACAGGTACCCTCCGTAGCATGATGGCTCGACTCTAACATCCAAGATGCAAGAACCTGCAAGAACCAGCGAATGAGCTGTAAGCTTGCCAAGCTATTTTCATGCACATCACCGCTCAGCAGACTCCTTAGAGGTACAACACACGTGTACATTCGCTGGAATGCTCCTAATGGGGCGATCGCGGGGATTCTTCAACAAGCTAGCGCCAGCCTATGTATTTTAAAGATGACCTGTTAGCGCAGCTGGTACCACACAACCTGTTTGACTCAAACCATTCATCTCACAGCAGAACAAAATGGTGTTGTCTTCTGTTTAACTCACAAAGCACTTCCCTATAATTATATCTATCTTAATCAGACAAACTGGGAATTAAAAAAAGAGGACTAACCTGCTTCTTGGCCATAACTGGATTTCCTCTGCAAATACTAGTTACAACAGTAGCAGCAGCTTTTGTTATAAATTTATTTTAAAATGCTTTTTCTTCATCTGAGCTAGACAAATCTGTGTCGCCTGCCTAGAGCTTTTTAGAAGGGAGAAGTGAGGAGCACTTTCCCAAAACTCTCTTCCTCTCAAAAGAAGGTGAAATTATTAAGAAGTTGGAAAGCATTTGGTAGCCAGATTGGTAGGTGGTGGTAGAAAAAGAGAATAAAGTCATTGAACTTTAATTAGAACTTCTTCCAACTTTTATGTCTTTCTTTAAATATCATACGAAACTTTATCTATTTATCTGTAATCGTGCCCAGCGAGCTCTGATAATGTCTGGCTTGAGTCAGGTGGGACCCAAAGGCTTGACTCAGTTCTCGGTAAAGACAAGCAACCATTACACGGTTTCCCACGGGTCTCGTAACGGGGTTTTCTCTTCATGGGTTTCAAAGGGCGAGGGCTTAGGGCTCCGCCAAGCACCACTCACCTCAGATTTCAGGAAAGCTGCTTGTTCTAGGCAGCAGCCATGCCTGCAGGCAAAGCTGATTGGGATGGCTGGAGGCTGGGGCTCAGGAGGACATCCCTGGTAGCTCGCTGGTCTGGCGTTCCTCCAGGTGCCTCCTCAGGGCTCCAGCTAGGAGACAAAGGCACAACCGTGGAGTCAGATAGGGTTTTTGGAAACCAGCACATTGATGGCTTTGTAAAATTTACATACCAAGACACAGTACCAGGCACAATTGTAAGCCATACATGGGCAGGTCCTTCAAATTCTACTCTTGGTACTTGCAATTCTTGCAAATTTTGCACCCTTGTTTATTAGCTGTGGGACCAGAATGCAATGCTTGAAACTAATGAAACTACACTTACCCAATAGATTTTTTTCAGGATTTGTGATGTTCTGCATTGTGCATCTCTGGATAAAATCTACCCTATGGAGACGTTTGAGCTTTTAATGGAAAAGCTGCACCAAAACCACTTTGAGAGCAAACCCAGGCCCTCAATTCTGAAACCAGCACACTGCTCAGTCTGACTGCAAAATCACCCTGAATTTACCAGTCCAGTCGCCTACTGCAAAGGATTTGCTAGATGATTTCTCCCACTCCTCAGTCCTCCTCCAGGGAGCAAAGTCCATTTGCTTGGCAGAAGAGGCAGCAGGTCTGTCTGTCAGCCCTCCTACTCCACTGCGACACACATCAATAGGAAGCAGCGAGTAACCCAGGCTCTCTGGAAGCCCTTGGAGCACTGAGCACCCGTGCAGAGGGCTCGGAGGAACACTGCCCTGCACAGGCTTGCCTGGGGCTCCAGGGGAAGGGCTGAAATGGAGTGGTAATGCTGATCATCAGTGAGGCAAAGGGCACGGGCTGGGAAAGCGGACCCAAATCCCAAGTTACGACAATTCTCGTTCAGGGGCATTTCCAAAGGAATCGAAGAGAGTTTGCTTGGGTGACAGAGCCCAAGAGCCCAGAGCCCAAGACACCCAGCTGCTATTGCAACACGGATCCAACTAAAAGGCTAGGTCTTCTCCAAACAAAGATGGAAACATGAATTCTGTTTGGGGTTATTTTTATTTCAGATTGAGAAGCTACACAAAAGGAGAACAAACATACATTTCCATGAGGGAAGGGGAAAAGAGAGAGAACATCCTGTTGTGTCACCCTCCTACAACAAACCATCTCAGCCTGAGCCACGGGGCTGTTTTCTCCCCCGGGCAGGCAGGGAGAGTTTTTACACTGAAGGGTACACGACACAGTAAACATCTGTGATACCTACCCCAGGGTCACACCCCCAGACACAGCAATATGGTCTTTTTCTGCATATGTGCACGTACGTCTGTTCTTGGTAGATAATAAAAAGGCTGATACAGAGTCACATGGATCAAACCCATAGCTGTAAAAGAGGAACAGTTACAGATGTTCACAAGGATCAACACACCCACATGGCACAAGTACTTACTCAACAGAGTGGTTACTCTAAGCACTAGGTTTTACCTAAAGACAAATACCTTTGTATCAGTGATACTGGATTGTACTGGAGCAGATGGCAGTGAGTTCCAGAGTTCATCTGTCTGTCATTTTATTAAAGTAATTAATCAAATGGCTTAGCATATAAAAATACAAGAATCCTCCCTCCTAATCAGGGCAATTTTTGTCCATGTAGAAATAAAAGCACACACACGCATACATACATCGAAGCAGGATTGCTGACAGAGAGCTTACAGGATAAAGAAAAGAAACCCACTTTCCCTGTCCCACACCAGGACTTCATGTTCTTCCTCCTGTCTCCAGGGATAACGGAGTCTCTCACCTTTGGTGCATAGTTATAATCGAAAGCCAAACAGCAACTTGGAATTTGTCCTGAAGGGAACCAGGACAAGGCACCTTTAAGGATAATAAGGCAGATTGTACACCTCCGCTGTAGGAGACTCCTCGTGTCTTAGGTGTGGTCCCGCTGTCCCCAAATCTAGAGGGATTAACCAAAATCTTATCAAACTCTTCACCTTCACAAAGCATGAGTGAGTCAGTCTCAGCTTGCTCTAACCAAGAAGCAATTCAGACAGAGAGGCTCATCTCCCATCAGCAGAGGTGCGCTCAGCTGTGGTCTCCATCCCGTAGAGCATGTGCTTGGTGGATGACCTTACAGAAGTGTAGCCAGGGTAGCAACGGAGAAAGTCTAAGTAAGACTATATTCTTAAAAGATTGGCATTTTCAGGGATAGCAAACACATTACCTCCACACTGGTTACTTCAGGGAAGTAGTATCAACAGAGCCTCTGCTGCGGGACGGAGCAGGGAGGCAGTCAGGGCTGGGCTAGCTTGGTCACAATCATTTGACTTATAAAGTGTAAAAGATGTCATTAAGGTATTGCTTTAATGAAGCAGGGTTTCTTCAGCCCAGCCCCATCTCCTACAACATCCCCTCCTACCAGGATGTGAGATAGTCTATGTCCTCGCATAGGACCAGAATATCTTTAAGTTTAATCCATGTAATACAAGACCCTGGTCCTGCTGGGGTTTGGGCAGACTGCAAGAACCACAGCAGACTCTGCAAGGGGGATACAGAGAAGGAAAACTGATCAAAAAATGAGGAAGTTTTGCTTCTGCATAAACACTGACCATCTAGAAAACATTTTTCATGTGGGAAGCGCCATGTCGTAAGAATACTGTGAGCACGCAAAATGCCTCTAGTTATAGCCAACAAGTTTTAAAAATGCTTCTTTACTGCTGCTGTACTGAACATGATAATCTTAAGAGGACCAGACCAAACCCCTATGCTGCTAAGGAGGTATCTCCATCAGAAGCCCACAGGCCACTGAAAGCTCAGGAAACTACATTAATGCACACCAGCAAAAGCCCTGGCCCGTCTACATTGCGGCATTCCTTCTGGTTCTTAAAAAAGCTACAATCCAAACCAGTTAATATTTGGAGTATTTTTTTATGGTTAAGCACAATTCTTCCTGTGGGAATGTAATCCAGGGGGATTCAGGCATGTGCAAACAGTTTCCTTCAGAAAAGATTTCCCTTGGTAATTTCTTTCTGCAACATGTAACTGCAATTAACTCAAGTTGCACCAACATGCCATAAGCAGTTTAGCATCAGTTGCTAAATACACACTTGCAAAAGAAGGGTATTACTTTCCCAGTGGTGTTATCAGAAGGAGCAAGCGACAGCTATCCTGAGGAACATCTAATACCAAATTTCTTGGTTTCTGTGGCTTAAAACCATGTTAACTTTGCATTACAACAGGGTTGGCTCAGAATTCATTTCCGCGCGCTGGTTCCCGTCGGCAGGCCTGCCTGCCTGCCTGCCAGAGAGCATCCCTGGCCTCGGGAAGGACGAGTATAGATGGTTCTTGAGCAGGACATCAAACAAGAGCAGCTGGCCTGCTGAAATGTCCTCAGTCCTCACCTCCTGCTGGCACCGAGATCAGTGGTTAAATCCAAGCGGGATTTCATGGCTGTTGAGGATGATATATCTGCCGACGCTGAGACAGAGTTTGATAAGTAACTGTACTGTGACCTCTTCAATTAAAGAGATGTGCTTTTTCCTTTTCTATTAGAAAATCCATTCTAGAGGGAAGATAACTCTCCTACGTCTACTCTTCTCCCCTTCCATCCCTCCAAAAAAGAGAAGTGATCATCCTGCACTAACACACTATTATTACCATGGTATCAATACTCAAATACACTTAGAAACCCCCGGACATTAATTTTTTTAGGGAGGTGATAGTTGTTAGCTGACAGTGAACTTGGCTTCAGGATTGAAGATCTGCTTCTAGCCTGCTTGGTGACCCTTTGCATGATTCAAGAAAGCATTCTTTCACCTTTTTCTACGTGCATTCTCTTCTACAGCTGTGAAACGGTGCCTGCTGGTCACAAATGTCTGTAAAGAACCCCATGTGGAGAATGAATATCATGTTAACATGAACTTCCCGAGCCAGCGCTCAGATGTGAAGACAGAGTGCTACAGGAGCCAAATAAAGCTCTTGATCACTCCTCACCAGACTTAAAACATTCAGTGGCAACTATCTCAACGTGTTGCCCAACATCTTGAAAAAGTTTCGTTTTCATACTCATTTTCCTCTTCCCTGAAGCAGCCAGCGAACAAGGCTTTCATCAACATGCTTGCATAGATAACAAGGCTGCCTTTGTCCTCGGAGAAGAATGGCTACCACACATTCATCTGAGGAGCAGCTATCCTGCAAGGAGGAATGTGGGTCAATCCCTGATCCAGAGCCGTACCGTTATTTCTCTGTGGTCATGGCTAGCAGCCAGAAGCAGCTTATCAGAGCCCCACACTGCACCCTGCATGCTTTGCTGTTGCTCAGTGACAATGCGCTTCAGAAGCATCAGCACTTGGCATCCGCCTCCCCCTGCAAATCCCGGCCAGTCAGCGGGCAGGGATTTGCATCATTTCTGCTACATGCCAGGCAAATGCCTGCGGTCTTTTTGTTGCTATCTGTATCAAACCGCCAAGGAAAAGATGCTTTCTTCAGGTCCTAGCTTCTTTATCCGCTCGCTTACCCTGCCTTCTGTGATACTCTCCCTGCAACCCTCCAGCTCTTCCTTCTTTTTCTCCACCTTTTTCACCCATCCTGCCAACAAGACAACTTGTTCTTTTAGTTGAAAAGCTCTTTCTTGCATCGAACCTAGACAAAAACCAAGCTGTCAAGACTCCTAATTTAGATGTTGAATCCATGGTGAGGTCTGTTAATTTACCTGAACCTAAACTTTCATGACATGGAAGAAGGCAAATATAACAGGGCACTGGGCCCCCCCTTGACTAAATCACATCTGCTTTTTAAAATGCAACTCACACTGACGCTCGCTCCCCTGCTTCCCCTGAGTTAGCCCAGCAAACACATATACTGGATCTCCTTTCCATCACACAGTCATTCATACTCCAGCACAATGCAACCCTGACTTTGTGACACATAACTATTTGATTCCTTTCAGATTTTTGAAAAGTTCATTATTATTGAAGATTTAGTGCTCTCTGTCTTAAAGAGCGCTTTCCAAATGCTGCGAGTCACTACCCTCCACACTCTTGCCTGTGAGGGACAAGTAAGTATCTGTAAACTTAATTTACAGAAAAGGAAGCACAGGCAGAGAATTTACGTGACCTGCCTAATTCCGTACTGTTCATCATGATCAGTTATTACGGGCAGGTCTGCAAGGGATTATGAACTGCCATGGCCCAGTTAAAATCAGTGAAGATGTGACATTATTAGGAAGAAACTCTTTACCGTGAGGTGGTGAGGCACCGGCACAGGCTGCCCATGGCAGCTGAGGGTGCCCCATCCCTGGCAGTGGCCAAGGCCAGGCTGGACGGGGCTGGGAGCAGCCTGGGCTGGGGGGAGGTGACCCTGCCCGTGGCAGGGGGCTGGAACTGAGTGATCTTTAAGGTTCCTTCCAATGCAAAGCATTCCGTGATTCTACGATTTTTCCTTTGGTGAGAGTTTGTCTTTTGGTCCTTTTCCTACGTGAGGCCCATAGCCCACTGCCCATGGGAGGGTCAGGATTAACAACTGTGATTTTCAACAGGAGGGTGCTTTCCAGCAGCTACAGAAACATGCTGCACTAGCAGAGGAGCAGAGTGAAGATTCAGCCAGGATTGTTGCAGATTTGCAGAAAGAGATGGTGGGTTTGTACCTTTTGCAAGCTCTCAAGGACATAACCCACAATATATGACAGGGTGGTCAGGCACAAAGACACCAGGGCCTTTGACTTGACTGAAAGAGGAACTGCCCTAAACATCTCAGTTTTCATTATTCTTGCTGTAAAATACGGAGGAACCACAGCAGAATGAGTCTAAAAATGGTGACGCGGGGTTACGTGCATCTCCGGCGCTGGCCACAGCAAACGCCCAGGGAAGACCATAGGAACAGAGCAAGCACATATATAACCTAACCTTCCTGCCCCCCATACCGTCCCCAAAACCTCTCACCACCTCCAGCTCGGGGCACTGCCTCTTCAGGCAGTAACAGGGCTGCCCAGAAAAGACCAAGCAGAGACGGTTTCACCAGCTGATTTGGTATTTTGGCTGGTTCCACATTTCTGTTATGTCCAAAGGACAAAGTCCTGCCCGTCACATCCCTGGATGGGGAGCCCTGGGTTTGACTCTAGTCTGGTCTCAACACTAAAGCCACCCTGATTGCAAAAGATAACCCCAGAAGGGTTTAAAGTCCTTGGCAATTACTGAATCTTGTAGGGCAATTACCAACACCACATCTGAGACTCAGCTAAAGCTCAGTTCCTAGGAATAACGGGTCTTAACTGAAAATTTCCTAATAGCAACCAAGTGCTAGCACCCCCCATCACTCACTACAGCTTTTCGGGCATCGATAGCCACATCTCACGGCACAGAACAAGCACCTTTCTCAGGACAAGAGACAGATACTGCCCCACACTCTCAGAGTAACTCTTTATATTAGTAAGTTTCACAAACCTCTGGTGAGTTAAGGACAAGGAGCAAGGCAGAATGCAAACTACTTTCTCAAGGACCAGCTGGAGCCCTCAAAACTTTGTCCATTCTCCCATTTATACCTGAGCCACTGATACATAAAACCAGCCCAGGGCATTCCAGGAAATGGGATGAAATCAGGCAATGTTGGATAAAGCATGGAGTGGAAAGCCAATCCCGGAGAAGTAAGTA
Source organism: Falco punctatus (assembly GCF_963210335.1). NCBI lineage: Eukaryota > Metazoa > Chordata > Aves > Falconiformes > Falconidae > Falco > Falco punctatus. The sequence goes on from NC_137584.1 coordinate 89,747,686, forward strand.
ATAAAAGATGGTTCAAAACAGTCAGAGAAACTTCACTGAAAAAGTTAAAAGTGGAAGAATGAATGGCATCAGAGAAAAAATGGGATTGACATGCCAAAGGCTTGCAGGGTCCTCTCTTCCACACTCCCGCATCTTTCTCCCAAAACACAATCGCTGTACTAGAGGGTAGGACATGAGCTGGTTTTGTAGCCTTCTTTCCTATGGAGAGAATTTGTACCTTCCAAAAAAAAGACTAAAACCAAAAAGAAAAATAGCATTTTCTAGATGGAATTTATTTCCTCTTGAAAGAAAAAGCAACTGACTAAAGGTCTCCAGTTTACAGTCATGTTGGGACAACACAAACGTAAGTCCAGTCAAGAGACATTGGAGTAAAGTACCACATCGGCACCAGATTCGCGGAGTGCCTGGGTGAGAGCAGAGCAGGTACTGCTGGCTGCACCTCCACCGCTGCCGAGTACCTGCTCAGCTCAGAGCCTCTTGAAGTGAGGCCGCACCGGACCTGAAACAGGGAGCTCCCAGTGTAACACACTGCACTGCAGGTCAAGGACAGCATCTAAAATGCACATCCTTCGATAGCCCTTTCATTTTTCTCCCAATGGCCTTACCTGAAGACCTTAACCACTTGAAGCAAATGGTAAGTCTTCTATCTCATCGGGCTTTCGATCAGGATTCGCATTACAAGGACAGTCCTTGGAATGCATCAATTTTTTTACAGTCTGAGAGTGTAATATTGGATCTTTCACATTTGTACCTTAAGGAAAAAAATATTTGAAGCCAGGTTGAGAGCCCTAGAAGGTACAGCACGGCTATCATGAGGAATCAGAACATCACAGAAAAATCAGAAATGTGATTTCTGGCATGGATGATCCAGAAAAGACCAAGATGTTCTGCCAAGCAGTTACTCAGCATTCCTGCTTCCATGGATCCCTCTTGCTGTAAACAAACAACAAAAGAACTGGCACCTTTGTAACTCTATAATAAAGTAGGGCTTCTGTAAGATTACAGATATCTAGCAGGTTAAGACTGGAATACTCATGGTTCATATAAATCCTATGGCACCTGTTTCCAGGAGGAGGAGCATTAGATTTCCTTGGTTACACTCCTGCTACGAAAATGATCTGATCTCCTTAAACCTGACTGCTCTAACAAGCTTTACATGGGACTAGACATCCACATTGATGCAAAACGTGGCAATCAACTAGTGGGGAGTGAGAGAGACATTATTCAGCAAAGACTTTTGCTCAAGTGTTGCTTCTGCACTGCTATTGGAAAATACTAAGACAGCTCTGAGGTATTGGCTTTGATTTACCATCTCCTGGGATCTACTGTCAGGAAGAACGTGCCACAGCCTATGGCGTGCTGCTGCAAGGATGAGGCACAATCAAGCTGCAGCACCACAGGGAAGAAAGATCAAGACAGCAGTGGCAAGGTGCTGCCTGCGAGGAAGGACTCGCCTAGGCTAGTACTTTTACCTGTGGGCAACACCAGCCTTGAGCTGGAAAAAAATAAAAGTTGAGAAATGTTCTAGTCCTAAATGGTGCTGTGATGCTTCACGAGAATTGTCATTTGAGTGCTGCTTGTTCCCGTGTCCTGATCCCAGCTGCACGTGTCATGGTGAGGGAGAGCATCAGAGGAGGCAAATATTTGATGGGGGATAAAGTGCAACTACAGAACCCAGCCCACAGGGAACAGCCATGATTTTCAGCTTCTTTGAGACATTCCACATACTACTTTAAAATCAAAGTATTTGGGTTCTGGTGCATTCAGATTTTTCAAAGAAATACTTAGACTTGTTTAAAAAAGAAAAAAAGGTTTTGTTGAGAACTTATTTTTTCAAACCTCCAACATTGTTCAAAACACCTCTTATTTGTTGACTTTCACCGTCAGCTACAAAGTGCGCTTTTGGTTTCCTGAGTTGAAAGGAGTTGGGATGATTGTAATAGGAGGAAATACAAAGTTTCAGTGGGTCTTGATCTGCTAAAAATGAAATAATAAATAGTGGGCGAAGGATGTCCCTAGCGAATTGTTTGTCTCCTTCCATTTTGCAGATGAATCAAGGAATGACCACATTTTGTGGACAAGGTTATAAATAAACTGGTTAAAAAGAAACTCCACCTGCAGTTTCTCAGTGGACTGACTAATCTTTTCCTACTTCGAATGTTTGTATAGCCCTGCTGCACGTGGTTAAACAGCCAGTAATGACGCACTCACTGTGTTTTCCCTCAGAGGTAGCCACATCTCATTCTGAGCCTTTTTGCAAAATTCATTGTGTCCCTTTACCAGCAAGGATGCTTTGCAAATGAAGGCTGCTGCTGCTGCTATGCAACTGGAGCTGCCTCTTCCTAGTGCCGTGACCATAAACATCAGCAACCGGGTGTCTTTCCAAGATAGCTTCCTCTGAAGCAAGAGAGGAGAAAGGAAAAGGGAGACTTAGCATTACTTTGTATCAAAGCCTAAGTGTAAATATGTATTTTCTGAATTAACAGTGTGGAGACTGAACATACGCAATCATCTTGCGAAGGCAGCCAAGGGAAAGTGTCACAAATCCAGGCAAACCTTGGCATATGCACAGCCTAATTTTATAACTATTTGCTGTCCAAAAAGCCAAGATAAATCAACAGGATCTTTGCAATGAGTTTGCCGGACTTTGTTTAGGTTTAGGGTGCAAATTCAGGAAGTATGTTGTAAAGGAAAAAAGGTGGAGTCGGAATCCAGGAGCATTTGGCTCAGCCTCAAGCACAGGTTACCACCTGCCACTAAGCACCACGGTGGCCCAGCACCACCCACCATCACTAAATGTAAGCTGCGGCTGGAAGAGCATTTACAGCGGGACCAAACTCCTACGGGAACAGGTGTGCGGCTGTCCCGGCGCACGGAGGTCACTGCACTACACAGGGTTACCACCTCACCTCTTCCCCTTCCGAGCCAACACTCAGACTTGCCTCTTGTCAGTTCCCACGTGATGTGGGTTCAGATTTTCCCCTGTTCAATTTTGCTGGAAGAGGCTGGAAAAGGCATATGACTTAAATCTGTTTGGACTGACCCATTAAATAAACATGAGCAGGACACGGCATGCTTAGCAAAGGAGCATGCGTGTTTTCATGAAAGGAACCAACTTCTTGATTTCTCGATGTTGTCACAGGCAAGCCTCTTTCAGACGTATTTAAGCTGGAACAGACCCTGTATTTTTTCAGCCCCATAGGGATTGCTTTAACAAAATTTGTGTTTTCTCTGGATTTTTTCCTTAACAGCTCAGTTAGAGGAAAGGAGAAACCAGTCCTTAATCTACATGAAGAGCTACGTTTGGTCCCAAAGTTTGGGAGTTACTCACCAAAAGGCAGGGAAGCTGCTATGAGCTGCAATGCAGTGGGGGAATGGAACAAGGGTTAGACCTCTATAAGCTACTAATTCAGATACGAAACAAAAAAGATTTTTTTTTAAAAGAAAAAGCTAGTTTTCAGGATATATTTGCCGGTTTTAAGGTATTGGAGAACAGGAGAAGAAGGGGAGTGGGAGAAAAACGTTGCTTCGTATCATGTCTGTAATGGTCATAAGTGTTTCCAGGCCAGAAAATAAATTTAAGTAATGCTTTCACTCAACCTGGAGTTTCTAGACTGCATCTCCATTCAAACAGCAGCACAATAAGCTTACTAAATTTTCCTTACAATAAGCACATACTGGGTATGTCTACTTCCCCATCTCCAACCCACGTGAGCCTTTACTAACAGAAGTCTTGTTAAACCAGAAGTCTCAATGGCATTGTTTTCACATACATGTGTATGTGTGTGCACGTGCAACACATACACATGTATACACACGAATTATCAAAATAGTGTTATGAAGTGAGTGTTCTTTCTCAACAGCCCTTCGCTGCCCACCCCACCTCCCTCCCCCTCCCCAGGCCAGCATATTTCATTAACAGACTGGAACTGAAAGTTTCAAGAGCTATCCAGCCCTTGTTAGCACTGCAAACGTCTAGATGCGTTAACAAGTCCCAGTCCACCTCTAGCACGTGTGAAGATGAACGGCCTCTAGTTCACAACACTGATTCCTTGGATTCCGGGTCTGCTGTACTGGTTGTGTTGGAGACTTGATTTTTGTGGGTTACCAAAGGCGACGTTTCCCCTTCAGACTTGCTGTTAGCAACTGCTTCTACGTTGACTTCCTTTAGCTCCTGCTCTTTGTCTTTCTTTTCTTTCTCATTCAGGTAATTAAGGATGCCTGCTCCTAGGGCATCCCCTTCCACATTCACAACTGTGGTGGTTCGGTCCCTGGTTAAGATCACAAACAAAAAACAAAGGGGCAGGCTTTTAGCTTAAGAGAGTTAAAAACACAATAAGGGGAGCTGACTCACCCCTGCTGATCCACTAACATCGCTGGAGCTAGACAAGGGAGATGTCATTACCATAGGTATTTTCCACAGAAGTATCTTCACCATTTCAGAACTAAAAGCATGCACCAGAGCTGGTTTAAGGTTGGCCCAAGCATTACTGGTTCTGGTTTCTCAGCGGGCTGGAGCAATGGTACTATTCTTTCTCAGACATGCTGCTTTTCCCAGCCCACCTCCTTTCCCTTTCCCTTCCCCTTCCCCAGGCCAGCATTTTTCAAATGCAAGTTCAGAGCAGGAACTTAATTTGGGGTTATCCAGAAGGTGACGCAGAGTACCCAGCTCTCCTTTTTAACTACAAAAACTTGTACCTTAACCCAAACATCTACTCAAGGTTTCTCCTGAAGGCAGGCAGAATGGCTGCGTTCTCTCGCTTTCTGCTGGTAGCACCTGTCTTAATCTTTGGTCCTACGTGTCCCAGGGTCTAATGGAGATTTACGGGTCATAAAGATGAACAATTCACGCCTCCCGTTAGTCATTCTGCAGCCTAACTTCAACATGTGCTCAGCTTCTAACTGTGGTCCTCTCTGGTAATTAAATGGCTGGTATTTAAACGAGACACAGGACTTTTCACTCCCCCCTTTCCCCTTCTGTTACCACAAGGCTGAGCTCCCTGACTAGAACAACAGTGTGGACCACCGCAGGACACTACATATTGTGGAACGAAGGCAGCCGGCACAACACAGGCTGAGGGCAGCCCGGAGCGAAAGGAAGGGCAAGCTTTCCCCTCTTGCCTCCAAGCACTTGCAAGGGCAGCTTGCGGAACACACAGCTACTGCTGTAATCCGTTAGGAAGATGGGATACAAAGGGCTAACCACCGCTTCGCCTGTCTCTCCCATCCTTTGGAGGTGGCTGATCCCCAAGAGGTGACAGCAAGAAAGAGCTCAATGGCCCTAATGAAGCCATAGGAATATGATTAGGCTCCATAGACACGCGTGGTGTGGGAAGGGAAGGAGGCAATACAGCTGCTGCCTCCCCCAGCCTCTGGAATTCAAGAGTGTCCTCAGGCATCCCGATTACATCTGCTATGGAAGTACATCATCTGTACATAGAGGCTGGTGTTTCCAAAAAGCTATGCAGAGGGATTACGTAGACTCTAAACCAGGAACTGCCCAGAAGTCTACCAACTGGAAAAAAAAACCCAATGGGACTCAGATCGCTGGACTGACCAGCCATTTCAGCCCACTACCCAACTTCAACAAGATGGCTTGAAAGCAGATTATGCTTTTCAATTCTCAGATCATGCTTACTTCACTAGCATTTAAATGCTAATCATGCTGTAATTCTTGAGTGCTCAGAGAAGTCCTTCCAGTTTGATTTTCTAGTATTTGAAGAACAGCAGTCAGCCAGGTTTGGTCAAGGAAAAGCAGAGACACCGCTTTTCCACAGGGCTTACCTAAGCTCTAAGCAATCACCTGCATGTGGCATTTACACCTATCACTCACTTGTGGCTGGCTCCCCAATACTTAAAGCAAAACAAATTTTCTAGGCTTTCCTTAATCTACTTCAAGTGGTACAGAAGGTAAATTTACACCTTGATAAGGACATAACTACACTGAGGGGTGAGATAAGCTCTTCCAAACAGAGCTGGGCAAGGAGATAAGCTCCCACATTTCAAGGAGGGGAACAACTCTTGGAAAGGAGAGAAGGAGCTGCCTGACTTCTCACCTCTTTCCTAGAAGATGGAAAGGAAAGGTGGTAACATTGTACTAAACTTGTGACTCCCAGCAGCGTGTTCCAGCTGTGACACTGCCCGCAGCTGTGATGAGTGCCACAAACCCTCTGGGTCCCTGCCCTGCCAATGGATTGGCACCTCTCTGTGATGCTTGTGTGGGTGCCCAGACCAGTCTTGAACTGTAAAAATAGTTCAAACCATGGCTGACAACAGCTTCTGATGGAGCCTGCTTCCCATATGTGACCAAGAAAGCTTTCCATCACTTGCCAGACTCTATTTCCTTTTTCTTCCTTCCCTCCTAGCATCCAACTAATCACCAGCAATATCAACACCTCCTGAACAAACTTTTAACAATCCTTCTAAAAGGAATTGAAACCAGGAAGAAATAAGTTTCAATAAAGGCTGAGTAAAAAAGCTGAAGAGGGATTTTAGCACACTAACTGCTTTAATTGAGAAGGGACCGTGTTTTCCATTCTCTCTCAAGAGTTACCTGTCCTATAGACAGTCGTATCTCGTAGGGTTTTATTTTATACTGCGCTACTTGGACTATCCTGCCTCATGTTTCCAGCTGAGCATGCTACATGTCATACAACAGCAGGTAAGTGTGTCCTAAAGTACTTACACAATCCAGTCCACTGCTAATATCAAGGAGAGATCGTTGGTTGGAAGTCCAATGGCCTCCAAAATGATGGCGATGGTGAGGACTCCTCCGGCTGGGACCCCGGCTGCGCCTACGCTGGATGCAGTAGCTGTCACACTGCAAATCAATTTGTGTACCTGGTTAGCAGGAGCTCTGCAGCACTCCTCTTCTACACTTGGGTCACACATTTCCCCGCCATGGGAACTGTAAACAAACTCTACAGCATGTGACACACAGACCATTCGCTTCCTAGGCAAACCCTTTCCTGCCTGCTGATGCAAAGTAACAGGTACAGAGCACAGCTGCTCAGCAGGCATCCACAGCAGCTACCAAGGCAAGGGCTATGTGTTTAATACCATGATTGTCTTTTCAAAAAAAAAAACCCAACCAACACAACTATATTGCAGCCTTACTAATATACCCATTTCCAAGGCATTTATCAGTTCAAGTACGTTGAGTGCATCACATCTCCTGGCCCCAAATGTACACAGGTAAAGCTTGCCATGCAGGGTACTGCTGCTTCTCTGTATCTTGTTTGCATTCAAACACAGACCCTAAATCAGGAGCTGGAAACCTGCGGTGCACGTGCTACAGACATGGACCACGCGCCTTTTCGTGTGCAGATGTCTACGACTGAGTTTTCCTTGGGCCATAACTGCACCATCCTCGGGCCTGTGCTAACAGCTGAATCACTAAAGGGTACCTGAAAGGCTAATTGGGTCATCTGCAAAGAAAACAGACAAACAATATACTGGGAAATGCAATAAGAAGGAAAATAAAACCTGGCCAGGGAGGGTCAAAAATGCCAGGAACCAGCACTAGGAGGCATCTGGTGGATACAGCTATGGCTTTTCAGCACAGTCAGGGGCCAGAACGTCTTGTAGGATTGACTTAAGGAATTCTGAGGGACGTGAAGAGGATGACACTTTGTGGGATATGGGACATGGAAGGAGATTCCAGGCATGGAGGAGAGAAAGAGTCCTAGAGAAGGAGGCAGGACCGAGGTGGTGGGGGGGATGATGGAACAAAGCGGTCAGGAGGGGAATGATAGCAGGTCTGACCTAGGAAGCTGGCAATGTGACGGTAGGAAGGGCAGAGACAAGCAGGAGCAGAGTTTTTAGTGTAAAATTTATACATAAGGAACCGAGGAGGTTGCAGGAGGATCTTCCAAGACATCCAGAGGGGGAATGAAGGGCAGCTTTCTGGGTAGAGCAGCATGCCTCAATTACCCAGCTTAATGGTGAGTTGAAGGTGGGGGAGCGAGATGCTTAAGGAAGGAGAATTTCCATGTCAGAAACAGCTTTAAACAGCTCAAAGTCTGTTTCAGAATTCAATTACCCCTCCCACGTTCCACCTTTTATTAAATAGAGATTCTGGCAAATCTTATAAAGCTTGAAAGACTCCATCCTTTAATTACCGTATAATTATGTTTCATAGCAGTTTGCAAGCTTTAGGTCAGAGATGTGGAATGCAAACTGCTAGCTATTAACAGAAAGACCACAGACTTGAATGTGTCTAGGGGCCAAAAAGATGTGGTTGCAATAGCAAGCAACTTACAGAATTGTGAAGATTTGCCCAGGGTTGAGGTCGACATTGTTCAGCTGAGCAATAAACACAGCTGCCATGCACTGAAAAATAGCAGCTCCATCCATGTTTACAGTCGCCCCAATGGGAAGGATAAACCTGCTGATCCTCTTGTCGACTCCATTGTTCTCCTCAATACACTTGATCATCGATGGGAGAGTGGCTGAGCTAGAAACAGAGAACAGAAAAAATCAAACACAAAGCATCAGGGTGCACTGAATGGAAAGTCACTCTCTCATGGCTTTCGTATCTCTGACACGCTGCAGACGGGACCGTCAAGACATTTTATAGTCCCTCTCTTGTCATGACAGTAATGAGGGACCCCCCTTGTTCATCTTGAGCAGTGGTATTTAATAATCTGCTTCCATCCAGAAATAGCTGATCAGGATTCTAATCTCCCAGAGGCAAGAACTCATGACTTAACGCAGTAAGCAGCCGAACGAGGGTGTGGAATGACCAAGTCTCAAACCACAAAAATACACCAATAGATACCAATATAAACAAAACAGATACAACAGCAATCTCTGTTAATGTTGTACTAGCACCTTCTCAAATGAACAGACAAATAATAAAATTTTAAAAACAATCACTGTTGGATTTATTTCTTGTGTTATAAATGACACTGGTTTATTCATAAACCCTCTCCTACTTCATGTACTTCAGCTCCTGTGACAGACATCCATCTGCTTTTGAAGACGACCTGAAATGGTTTTATATAGTTGTGGTATTTGATCAGGTGTTTGCCCTTTGAGAAAAGTGTAAATGACATGTTTGGTAGCTTGGTTATGACGAATAAAAGCTGATCAGGCCAGATCTTTGAAATCAGAAATGTTAAAGTCCCTTTACACTACCCAATAAATCTGTTTTGCTCCTGCAAAATTAGTCTAAAGCTTGTTCCAGATCCTTCTGAACTTGGAGAACTAAACTTGTCAGGACAAAATCCCTCGCTACTGACCCTCACTTTACTTAAAATTGAAAGAACAGCTGGCAGAATCTTTTTAAGGCAAACACTTTCACCTTTTCCCCACAAAATTTCCAACTCAGCATCATGCTACAGTCCCATTATTTTGAGGAATTGTTTTTCACAGCTCATTACGAGTATGTGCTGTGTGGCAGGCCGCTGACAGCAGTGAGACTCTACGCTCAGAAGTCTCTTTTTGCAATCTCAGGAACAACATTCACACCTAAAACTCAACACAGTTTGGTGTTGGGATATAATCAGTTTACAGTGACAAATATAACCAGGCTATAATTCCCAAAGAAGCACAGAAACCCACCTGGAGCAAGTGGCAAAAGCAGTGGTTAGTGGTGTGATAAGCCCTAAGAGGAAGCGATATGGATTTTGACGTGTGGATGCAAAATAAATAAGCGGCAGAATGATTCCTCCATGGATGAAGTGGCCCAGAATAGAGGCGAAGATGTATTTTCCCAGACTGGTCACCAGAAGCACAATATCTTCCATTTCCACAATCTTGCTCCCAACAAGGAACATAATGCCAATAGGTACATACCTGCATAAATAAATATCGTCTGTCATTAAGTACGAACAAAAATCCATAAAAACCATGCCATTTCCCATCCTGGAGATAAAATTCTCCTAACGAGTATGCTGCTGCTGCAGGGTACCACCTTATCCACCACACACTCAGGTTAAGCAAACTTGGAAGGCCTCTTTGAACACTCTTGCTTGTTGGAAGGCAAGCAGTCAAACTGCAACAGCTCTGATCCCCCAGACCCTCAGGGACACAGCCAGCAGAGTGCCGAAGGGAAGCCAAGTGGGAAGCAGAAACGCTGGCAGAAGATATCAGGACAAGACACTGGTGTGGAGTTTTAGTCCATCAGGGAGGCAAGCAAAGACCTAAAGCTGAAGTCACTGTGGGAAGGACAGCAGGTGGCAGGAAAGAAAAAGGAGCAGTTATCGTGTCACTAGAGCACAGAAAGGGGTGGAGGAGTCGGAGCCCACACATGCGGTGCCTACCAGCACAAGTACGGAGCTAGGTCATTAAAATGGCAGACATACTGGGAGCCAACATATTCAGCATAGCAAAGCAGCAGCTATGCCCATACCAGAGAGCTCAGCTAAAGGCACATGCCAGAGACAGCAATTAACTGCTATTTGCCTGCAAGAGACTAAGTTAAATGATCAGATTTCCAGAGCTTCCCTCAAGCCAGCAGCCGCGTACATTCGTATGCCTCCTGTCTAGAAACATGCCACGTCTTAGGCTGCGAGCATTTGAGGTTTCCTTTGTCAGGAACACCCAGAGCTGCTCCAGGGGAAGGGCCACAGCCACACCTCCGGTCCCAGCGGCGCAGCTGGGAACAGCCCTGAAGAGGCAGAATTGCCCTTGCACCTACAGCACAACAGCTACTAAATGAACTGCAGGAATCACTTCAGGCCCAGGGTCCATTCCTCCAAAGCTCTGCTTGGGATGCCTGTGTCCGAGTGCCTCTGCTCATGCTGCCAATGCTCCATCCATTTCTGCTTCTAAGATTAAGAAACACTAAAAGATCACCCAGCCCTCCAAACCCTGCCCCAAGCAAACACGGGGTTACAAAAGATCTGCCAGTACACCTCAGGAACAGAGCACAGAACAGAGCACATTTTTCGCCCGCTCTCCCCTCCAACCCAAAGCCCATGTTCAGCAAAGCTGATCTGGGACGTGAGGACAACCTCCGGGGCTGGTTAGGGTTTGGAAAGGCAGGCAAGCCTTAAGGTCACCCAGATCACTCCTTCCTAGCCTGCCTCTCCCTCAGCGGCTCTGCAGGTCCTCTGCTCTGTGCAGAGCACCTCCATGTCCCAGATCAATGCCAGCACCCTCTCTCTGTCCTCCCCTGGCCAAATCTCTAGCGGGGGGGATGATGAACCTTCTCCGCTCAGCCTCTGCCAATTCTGCAACATAATGCCTTCGAACGACGTTTCTGAGCACCCCGATGAGCCAGATCTCCGTGATCCCTGGTCCTGCGCAAGCGCTGCAAACATGAGCACTGGATTCTGAGCTGAGCATGGATCCCTCCCCTCGAAGAGGGAGGCTGGAAAGGAAGGAACTGAAAGTTGAGACCAAAGTGCTGCTAAACATGGGAGCAGCCGTTGAATGGGACCAGCTATGAGCTCAAGGTGCCTTTTCTCTTGGTAGTACGATTTCACCCATTCCAAAGTATCCTTTGGGAAGTACATGCAGCTTGACAGATTTTGAATAAATACCAGGACGACAAAAGAGCCTTAAGGAAGGAAAGAAAACAAGTAAGGGCTATGGTGCACTGCAGTGTTAAGAGTCAGTTGTGGTCCTGATAATCCTTTACTTTGTGGATTATACACCAACTGATTGGCTTGAAGTGTTAGCACCGTAATCAGCTGAATACAAGAACTGCCTCTTATCAGTATTCAGTGTCCAAGGAATTACACTCAAGAGTAAAAGACTTAAGCTGCTTTGAGACTGAATTTTTCAATCCCCTATGACGGCAACTAACAGAGAGATCTGCCTGTGTAAAATCAGGTGTTTTGTTAAAACCTTTCTACTTCTCAAAGGGAGGAAAACAGTAGGAATGAAAAATGCAGAAAAAGAAGGGAGGAAAAATACCTCCACTAAGGTAAGCTTATAGCTTTTCCAACAGCTTTGGAAAGAGAGTGATAAATGTCCCACTGTTAATTTGTGGGACTAGCTGTCCTCATGAGTATTTTTATTTTTGCATGTGACATATTAGTACTGTTGATTTCACAGCAGCAGTCTCGACCCATCCAGCTCCACACGAACAGCCATGACACTGCTGTGAGGCCCAGGTTCATCCTACCTGACAGAAAACCCAGTCAGGAGGCTGGTCCTACCCCAGCTTAGGTGGGGTAGAACTGCTCTCTAGACATGCCTGCCTCCTCCAGTGCTGGTTTCTTGCCTAGTGAGGAAGTTCAGTGTGCTTCAGTTCCTAATATACAGACTTTTTTGGCGTCAAAAGCTTCGTGAAATCAGTCAGAGTCACATTCACCCCATAAACATGTGAAGGGTAGTAAAATAATGGATTTGCTCATTAATAGGCAGGAGATAAAATAATCAACCTTAGGAAATACCAACTGTCAGGGATGTGAAATGAAAAAGAAAAGAATCTCTAGAGAAGCAAACATGAACAAGAAGCAAGCAGCTGACTGATGACTCTGCTAGTAACATTAGTTCTTGCTTCACCCTAGAAAATGAAAGAGTTCTCAGAAGAGGAACAAAGATTTAAAGATCCACTGTATAACTCAGGCTCTGACGACGGTAATAATGACAAAACACTCAACAGGCAGCACTACTGTTTCTGCAGGATGGGGAGCATAGCCCTGGAGACTGCTCCTCCCTCTTACACAAAGGGATGCAGGTTCTCCATCGCTCTTTGGTACACGTGGACAGGTGGGGCTCTGCGCTCATGCACTCAACAGGGTTTCTCTCAAACCAACACCAGTGAGTGGGCTGTCTTCTGATCTTCTCAGGTATTTTCCAGGTCAGTACAGGAAACCTTTTGACCAACAGAAAAATGAAGGCATGAAGCTGCGAGTCTGATTTTAGTTACACACCGCATTTGCAAGCACTCCCCAAGCACAAACATCCCCGGCCTTCACATGGAGCACTCCTCACTTGCTCACATCTCCTTTATTCATTCAAGGCCAGTGCCTTTAGGCACAGGATGGCAGCTAGACACAGCCTTATGCTGCTTTGAAACGAAAAGTCTTCTTTCCTCTAATTCATCAAAAAGAAGTCCCGGAGAGGATTTTTTAAGCAACCCTCTGAAGTGTTCCAGACTGATACCTTAAGCTATGCATGACTGTCTAATTACAGGGCACAAGGAAGAAGAAAAGATGCCATCATGTGACACCGTGACATTCACTTTTGCTGCGATGAGGGATCTGACAGGAAAAAGCTGGAGAGGCGGATAAATGGTGAGATTCCTGAACTAAGCATAATATTGTACTACAGACGTATCTGCAGCCACACACTTACCACATAATCCAGGAAACCAAGACCATAGTTGCCTCATTGAATGAATTAAAGAAGCGAATCAAATCTTCCCCTTCCTGGCCAAGCTTTTTCAGAGCCACTCCTAAAACCAGAGCAAACAGCACCAGTCCCAGGATATTCATCCCTTCAATTTCAGTACCCACAGGGACCTGTAGAGGCAAAAAAAGGCAGCCTGTTAGATGCAAGACCCACACAAAACCCAACAATAGGGTCACCTCATTTTGTTGGCTGCATGACTGATCTGAAATCAACAAGCTGAACTTGTTTTGGGAAGGAAGAACCTATTTTGTCCAAGGGAACCAAATGAGATCTGGACACAGTACAGATACAAACCTCCCTAGTGATGAGCTGGCGGGGATCCACTGGGGAAGGAAAGGGCCTCCCACTACCTCCCTTCGTGCCCTTCAATACGATACAGGTGCCCTCAGTGACCTGAGCAGGACACCTCCCCAGTTTACTCAGGACAAGCACCACTGCAGAAGTGAAACAACATGGGCACCAACCACACATCTGCAGTTAAAAGACAAACTTTCCTCCCTGTTTTCCCAAGAGGGAAGATGGGTGTGGGAGAGAGCGCAGGTATGAATGGCAGATACTGACGATACTGACTTGGTAGCTCTGCTTATTCCACCGAGCATCATCCACTGTTGCCACTATGATATTCTACTGCCTAAACAAATCATACTTGCAAGAGGCTGGCGGCAGTCTGGCCCCAAACATGCTCTTATTTCCTGACACCTCTGATGGGAATCTGCTCTTCCAAAATGCCAGCTCCATCACCTTAGCACAATATTGATACCAAGGTGAAAACCACAAGAAAACAATCAATGTTATGAAGCAGAAAGGGGGGGAGAGGGACAGAACAAGGTAGCAAACTGTGGAAATATACTCGTTCATCTGTCCACGTCAGCCATGGGAGATACAGAGAGAACAGAAGAAATACCTGTTCTGCTTCTCAGAAATCATGTGGCTGCATGGTAAAAGGATAAAACCAGGACCCACCTATTGACAAAAACTAGTCTGCTCTGCTGGTCCTTCAGTCTGTTTCTCAAAGAGAGCTGGAGCTTGTTTGGCAAGGTGGTATCATACGAACTGAATGAACGTTCTTGTGGCTATGTAAAAAATATAATTGTTTTGACAAACTGGTTCTTTTTCCTCCCAACTTGGCAGTACAAGCTCAACATGTCAAATTGTTGTTTTATTTGGAAGAACTTCTAAAACAGATTAGGTTTGTGTACAAGTTTTGGCCTTCTGGCTAGTTTAAGTAGACACTAGCTCAATACTAGGAAAGAAAAATATATTCTGATCTCAAAGCTTGAAATGAACATTGACTGAAGAACTTGGGATGCTGGATCTGCTAAACCTGAGAAAACCAGCCTGCTTGAGAGGATATTTTTGCTGGAAGTATACTATTGAACTGGACTGTCTCTTAATGGCAGGTGGAAACAAAGTACTGCAGGGAAGAGGATAAAACAAATTACACGCAAAAGCATGAAGGCTAAACTGCTGTTAACAAAAGCATTTACAAGCAATGAAGGTTCTGTGTTTTTTCATTTGTTAGCTACAAAGTAATTAGATGTGGGACCTTCAATTTTTTAGGGTAATTACTTGTTCAGGGCTAAGTTATCAGTATTTATTTGATTTCCAATTGAAAGAGCTGAAAACACGGACAGGATATCAAGAATGGGGCACAACGTATCTCCAGAGACGCCTGAAGAAATGTGCTGTTTTCTCCACACACAGTAACACTTTTCTGTCTGGACAGTTTTGTCCATATTCTGTTTTGTGTGCCTGAAAGCCCTAAACTCTTCTGTGGTTAGAAAAGACAAAAAATGACACCCTCCCATTAACTGCATAAACTGTGCGCATGGCATGCACACATTTTTCCAATTTTCACTTCTGTTGGCAAAACATAGCTCTAGGGTAGGAGATAAAATTTACCATAAGGCTGAAAAGAATCTTCAAATTTCAGTGACAATTTGCTGAATTTCAGCAACTTGTTTACTGGAATTTTATTTCAGTGACAATTTACCAGTAACAGTGTACAAACTGATGTATAAGTCTCAAATTTTATGACTTTTAAAATGATTTTATTATAGCAGGAACAGAGTCAATGCGAAGTAAAATAATGCTGCATGTCATTTCATCAAAACCAAAGCTTTCTCTGGGAAATATCAATTTAGGCAAAATGTGAACGTTTTTTGAACAGAAAAGAAACACTTGTTTCATTCACATGGAGTGAATGCAACACTTTTTCAGTTTGACACAACTTTTCACCTTGTTGTTTTTTGTTGGTTTTTTTCCAAGTCATAGTTTTATAATATAACATCTTATATTGGGTTCGTTTTTGATACAAGGCTAATATGAAAAGTTCAGCTTGGAACAGAATTTTACCGTAATGGGCTAAAATTTTTTCCATAAAAAATATCTTGAAAACATTGAATGCTCTTTTGTTCTGGTTCTCATTCAGAAAAAAATATTATGAAACTTTGCTATGAAACAGGAATTCAGTGTTTCAAGCTGCTGAAAAGTACCCAGCATCCTGACCTGGATGTTACTGGGACAGAATCTCATTATACTACTTAATACCGATGTTTTGCAAAACATCTCCACCCTTTAAACTCCTTCTTCCAGAAATTTGCTTCTCAACTCATTAAATGCAGCACTGTGAGCCTGAAGCCCAGAAACCTGCTACCGTCTGGGCTTCTCAGAGATCTAGGCTCAGGAATGAGACAGAAACGTACTGAATCTGCAAGAGGATTGCTCAGCTTCCCACCAGCCGTGCAGGTGGTGGGTCACAGAGCAGGAC
The DNA here is from genome assembly GCF_963210335.1 of Falco punctatus. Classification (NCBI taxonomy): domain Eukaryota; kingdom Metazoa; phylum Chordata; class Aves; order Falconiformes; family Falconidae; genus Falco; species Falco punctatus. The sequence continues at coordinate 89,763,767 of NC_137584.1, forward strand.
AGAGCTCGAGAGGCATGCAGGACAACCAGGGCCAGAGCTCCTGGTGCTTAATTTGGAAGGTCACTTCCCTGACTAGAGAAGCCCAGGGCTCTTCTAGGTCATTCAAACCCCACAAACATCAGTTCTACCTTCTTCAGAGCCATGGGTGCCAAAGGCTTGCCAAATTTTCTTCTTGGGAAGCTAGAAGAGAGCAGGAGAGAGTAGTGTCTCCAGTTAACTACAGCCAGGACCCAGGTGGCTTCTCACCTTTTATCTTAACCTTCACATAACATAAACTGGCCAATTCTCCTCCAACTACCCTGTACCTCTCCAGAATGGCCACACATGGAATTTAGCCTTCTCTTGCTCCTGGCATTGTGATCACTGCCGCTGCTGTTCTCCAGGTGCTCACACTTACTAGCCCTTCAAGCCTAGGTCTTGTGATCTGGGCACCCCTAAATTCTTGGTGACCGGAGGGAGGACTCTGTGCACAGCCACCAAAAACTTCTTAGCTGTTTCCCTCTATTCACTGTCATCCTGTTCCCCTTCTTTCACGTCTTGCTCTCCCCTCTTTCTCCCTCTTCAGCCAATTTCTTTACAACACACAACATTTACCGTTGTCTCCCATCACCTCAGATGCAGGCAGAAGGTGCATCATTTGCACAGAGTAGTAACTTACTGCAGGAAGTTGCTCCCTGCAAATCAAGGAGGACAATCTGCAGCGTTCAGGGAATTTCACCTCCTTGCAGCACAAAATGGAGAGAGTCCAGCAGTAAATCCTCAGCAAAAGATCCTCTCAATCCCAGCCTCTAAAACTGGCAGATGCTGAACAGCCTTTTTGTACTCTTAACAGAAGAGTGCATCACCCCAAAGGAGCTGCCAAACCAAGCAGCATTGTAGACACCAAACAAAAACAGCTTTAATGAGAGCTTTGTTCCTGGATAAACTATGGGACATGTTATCGTTTGCTGGAAATTATGTGTTCTGGTAGGAAGATTCATGGAGCTTTTCTGGGCCTTGAATCTCTCTGAAGATCCTATTGTTTTTAGCTCTTGAAACAAAATGCTTATAAAGGAAACAACTGCTGATGTTGAGCTGTGCCGGTAGTAGGTGGCTGAAAAAATGCAGCCGTGTGATGTGAGGAAGAAGAGCAATCACCAGTTTGTGTATTTTTACTGCTGTCACAAGAGGAACAGAGTCCCCCTGTGCTACAGATGGGGAACTGAGATACACCATGCCCCAGGAAGCCTTGCTGCCAAAGGGGGAGAGAGGATGCAGCATAAAAGCTAGGTAAACACAAGGGGAGCGCATGAAACAACAAAACCGACATGGCTACGCAGACATCTACGTGCTCCACTATTCATATCATCAGCGAGAGATGACAGGGCCTATTAACCAGCGGGGGGCGGGGGGGAAATATAATCAATGGAAAATTTTGCTCTACACTGTTCATATGGAAAGAAGGAAAACATTTCTCCTCTTCAATCAAATATTCTGCTGATGAAAGAAAACTTTAGATAGGAAAATCATCTTGTTTCCCTGGAACCCAAACCTATTGCTATGATATTTATGCTATCTGTTACCCAAAAATCATACTCCTCCTTTCCAAACTTAACCCTCATCTGTCCATAAATACTGTGGTCAGACCAGTACCGAAACCAAGTTAACAAAACTGAGATGACGTTTTCTTTCTCTTCAGTCCACTCTTCCCTAGACACAGTAGGGCGTCTTCTGGAATTAAAGAAGCTCAGCTCTGGTTTTGCTCCAACAACTGAAGAAAAGTTTTGGAAAAGTAATAGCGGAAATAACTTTTACATCATAACTGCTGGCAAAAACAGGCACCAGTGACAAATTTAGAATATTTTTTCTGATATTGCATCAAATAGGAGCCTGATAAGTGGGAAAAGGAAAGAAGAAAACTAAAAAAGAATCCCACATTTTAAATTGCCAAAAGATGCATTCTTACCTCTTGAGGAAGAGTGGTGGTTTTGAACAAGCATTAAGAAAAAAAAAAAAAAAAAAAGTACTTGACAGCCAAGCCTATGTCCAATGGATATGGTTGGCCCTAATCCATGCTGGCCTGCCAAGAAGCCCCTATCAAACTTAACACTGAGGATGAATAATGAGAGTTTTACTCAACTTTTGCTTAAATACCCCTGCTTAAATGAAGAGTAACTCTACACCCTGTAAGCAAACACACGTGTCTGAATGCACAGCTTTTCATATTGTACCTGGGTTTTAGCAGCACGAGGCTGCGCTGGCACGTATTGCCTAAGGATACAATGGCATGAGAAGAGAAAGTGCTCTTTTGGGGTGACATGGCCCTTCTGCTGTCATTGCTGTGCATCCGTGTCAGACAGGGTGAGTGCAGATCTGGGCAATGCAATCTTACAGGCACTGGCAGAGCCTGCGCAGACGGACCTGCCTTCTTCCCCAGCGTCATAGCAGGCTTCTAGGCAAGGGCTTTTTCCCCTGCTCAGTTCTTGTGCCATCCAAGTCACCTGCCACCCTGCCTCCAGGGCTGGGGAAAGTTCTGCCTGTCAACCAAACGCAGGGTTTGGAGACACACTGTTCTGCACCACCTGCTCACGCACCATACACGACGAGAAGTTAATGGGGCCAGTGCTTCCTGCACCCAGGGATATGCTTCAGAGCCCCTCTGGATGAGCATAAGCTATTTTTTCCTCGATGGTTTTAGACTGCTGGGCAAGCCCTGGCTGAGCCCTTCTACGACAAGTACAAACATTACAAATCTTGCCCCAGGGGCATGCAAATCATATTAAAAAATACAGTAACACACCATCTGATACTACTCTCAGATAGTCAGAATGAGCCTGAGAAACAGAAAATAACCCCAAAAGTCATTTCCAGTCTCAGACCCCTCTCCCCAAAATGCCATGAAAGCACGGGATACTTCATTTGGAGTGAGGTGACATGCTGCAGGCTGGGACACCAGATTGTTTCATAGCATGCTGCCTGTAAGGCCACAGTAGTTATTGCTGGACCTGCAATACGTTGGCCCTGGCCAACAACAAAGATGTTTGATAGCCCTGTGCTGCTGGAGAGATGCCGCTCAATGGGATATAGAGCTTCTCTGAAAGTCCTATGAGCTACATATGGAAGATAACATTCTATCTTAGCCACCCCTGCAAGTTTCCTTTTTGACACCACTGCAACAGCAGCCTATTTGTGATATACCGTCTCTAATTTTCACTCCTTCAGACCACTTGTTCCTGCTTCAAGCAAAATTTCAACAGCATGGCAACAAGAAAAAATTCTCAACTAACCGGGTTTTTTTGTTTGTTTTTTTAGAAAGAGCCTTGGGTAGTGGAAAAAGGCTCATTCTCTCCAAACTGTTAATGAAGAGTAAGGTTTAAGGGACTGCTTTCAGCCAGTCTGATTGCTAATTAATTCCAAGTCTACAGAAAGCTATCTGGAAACATTAGGCAGAGCAACTAATGAAAATTTAGATCAAGTGAGACCAGGTCTAAGAAAGCATAGCCTAAAAATAAGATCTCAAGGCTCAGATCAGTTGAATTCAACTCTCTTATCCATCACAGCTTTCTTGTGTGGCTGTGATTAACTCATCTGGCTCATGTGTGCCTCAGTCCCAGGCGAAGTACAGTACTTTTTTCTTTCTAATGACTGCTGGAAAGGATTAAAGACTGTGTAGTCAAATACTACAGTTGACAAGGGTTTGCATAAAAATATAAGAAGTAACCTTACCTTTTCCTCTGTGACATTTCCAGAGGTAGTATTTCTGAGCAGCATCTTATATTCTGTCGCATACTGCAGGTAAGAAAAAAAAAAACACAACAAAACTCCACAATGTTTGCTGATCAGATCATCAATACGACTGTACCATCTAGCATTTCACAAGGAGGAGATTACGGGTAGGAAGATCTTTTCTGGAGGCCAACTAGCCTGTCCTGTGCAAGAAAAGGGAGTGACAGCATATACAGCCCCTTCCCCGTGTGGCAATGGAGAACTGCTGTGTCCCCCCGAGTTCCCAGGTTTGGGAAGCAGCCAAGGAATTCCCCTTTCCTGCACCCTGCTGTTCCTCACACACCATGCTGTCACACTGGCTCCTGCAAAAGGCAAGTGGCACTTGTGCTATTTCACTGTTAGAAACGGCGAGGCAGGCATTTAAATTGTCAGTAAAATATCGAAAATCTAGGGCAACAATTTACTTTGCTGAATGAGCTAGACACCTTGCAAAAGCAGGGCACCTCTTTCGGCTTGTTTTCTTCAGGTATAAAATAAGGGAAAGAAAAGCTTATGTACTTGCCAATTACCTGTGACAACAGCAGCACAGAGGAAAGGATGACTTCTTTATCTCATCCTTGAACACACAGAACCCTGACACCTGAGGTATCACAGAATATCTTTTTCTTAATGGTATTTTTGTACTGCTCTTATTTTTATTTATGGTACATCGACTTGTACTGTATCATATACACATTCAAAATGGAACTTAATTTAAGAGTTTGGCCTTGGTTTTGATACAAAAGCAAACCCACAGAATAGCATGAAGGCAAAAACTATTATTCTGCTCCTGTATCATAAAAAATGACTCTGCCCCACAGCAATATTCTCAACAGCGTTTATCCCAGCACCTAAAATTAGCAATAAGAACTAAATCAAAATCTTGTTGGTGCCCCACAGTTCCTGTCCATCAGTTTAAGCCACACTATATTCTGGTGTCAGTTATCATCCCACCACACTCAGTCCTCTGTTGGAAGAGAAGCCAAGCAGAGCACTTAATCCAGTGAGGGATACCATGGAAGATAATGAAAGCATCAGGTAATGCTTACACACATGGGAGCCTAAAAATCTTTAGCCTTGTCTGTTCTAAGCCAAGCTCCAAATTATGTACCCTAAGGTTTCCCAGCTAGCTCCCACAACGTGACAAGCAGCCTGGCACAAAGCAGAGCTGCCACTGCTGTCCAACACGGCACCCAAAGTATAAAAGTTCAAGGAACATTTTTGGTGGAGGCACAAAACATAGGCTACAACTATGCTTTTGTTTGAGGAGTATTTTTCAAAATCAAACCATTTGCCATGGAAGTTGTATGTCTGATTACACCAGAGTGCTTTTAAAACTCCTACTTACTGTAAATAAATTAACTTCTGGTATTTTCTACATCATCTTTCTAGTCCTTTTCTCAAAAAAAGAAAGCAGTCACTTGGTGTGCTGTCAGCTCATGTCCAAAGTGCACACATATCTTACCGTTCGGAAAGCTGCAGCAACAAGATTTGAAGGAAACAGGTTTCTGTAAAATACAAAGAAGAAAATGAAGTATTTCTTGTAGATCTTCTGAAACAAACATACCAAGGTGTTTTACTGTCAGAAACAGAATTCTATTTGCAAAGGCAAGCACATTGGCATCAGTGAGGTACACACTACAGAAGATACTCTGGCAGCACGGAGCAGATGTCTTGCTATCTCTCCAGAGGCATGAATGCCACCTTCTTTTGCTCACATAAAAAAAGGTCCCTGCTTGTCTGCCACACCAAACCAGTTGGGTAGGGACAGGGACACCAGAGGCAACCAGACATGATGCCAGTTACACACACCCATCAGGCAGTGGCTACAGAAACTGGCTTAGCCACACCAGCTGCAGCAACAGCTTATGGTCTCCAGGGTCAGGCAGATTTTTAACATTACTCATGTGATTACTCTTTGCTCGCTGCATCAACATGAAGGACAATCCAATCAGCAAAATCCACTTAAGAGAATGGCTTAACCCTTCAACACAACAAGGGCAGCTCCGTGAACACCGAGGTAAAGCAGAACAATGTCACGGGCCAGATGCAAGGGCTTAGGTGCTTAAACAGCACAGATGAAAGTAGGGGCAACTCATACAGAAAGTGGCAGCAGCTGAATTTGGCAATGCCTTCATACAGAAATACAAAGGGTTTGTACAGAGGATAGCATGCACAGCGATGTACGCTTCTACTGCACATCCAGTGTATATGTGCACCTACAAAGCGACAGGGACAGGAAGAACCATTAACTGGCCCATGGGAGAAGCAGCTGCTCCTTGTTGCATTTTATAGTTGATTAATGCTACACTTCCTTTCTCCCTTACAGTGGGCAAAGAGCACGTGTCCCCCTAGCCAAATGGCAGCTTTTTTTGCTGTGTCAGAAAGCAGAACAGGAATAATAGCTGACCTCTAGGGCCACGGCAGGAGCCTAGCTAGCAACAGCACGAAGGTCAGGGGTATGAACGAAAAATACCACCAGCCAATGCATCAAGGAGGCAGGAGAACTCTTACGGTAAGGAAACAGAAGACCTTACCCAGAGCCAGTTAACTGTGGCAAAAAGCGTTTAGTAGCTGCTCTCGTCCTTTGCTCTTCGCACTGATCTGAGGGGGCTGCAGCTACCTCCGGGCTGTGCCCTGCTAACCTCCCCGCAGCTTTTGCCATAGTTACACCAGCAAACATGACTGGTTTTTTTCCATTGCAAAGCTCTGCTACTCTGCCAGGCGGTGAGGGCTCTCCCACAGCCTTGATAGCAACATAAAGCACACGGACCTTCATCAAGCAAGTGGCTGCTGTGAACTACTACAGCCTCTCTGATGCGTTACAAGTGTACTAGGAGGCAGCTGCAAGTGCCAAATTGCTCTAAGAATAATTTGGCTTCTGGAGGCTATGGTCCACTGACCACAAAAGAAACAGCTACTTTTTCACCTTAAAATTTGTCAATACAGCTGTCTGCTTGAATGTAGGAGGGCAAGCTCTAACTCTGCAAAGATGCTTAAAAATTGGTCAAATAAGATCAATGGAACAGCAAACATGAATCAATTCTCACATAGCTGGAACAGTGGTGGATAAAAGCCTCACGCAAAGTAAAAGCTATCTTGCTTTTATCAGGAGTAAAACATCACACATACAAATGGGCCAGCTCAGGGCACAGCTTTAACAAAAAAAAAAAAAAAAAAAAAAAAAAAAGAAAACATGCTGTTGGGAAAATAAGGGTATTTCTTTTCAACTTTTCATAGCAGGATGATTACATTTTCAAAAAAAAATAATTGGCTGAATTTTGAAGAAGCAAAGAGATGAAAAAAGACTGAAAACCAAGCAGAAACCGAGTAACTTTTTTTTGGTTATAATCAGCTTTTCCATCCTGACAAAACAAAGCCAAAGGAAGTAATTCTAAAGCCTAAACATTATGGTTCTCCAATGTTTAAATGTGGCCGAGAAACCAAACCTCCATAATTTACACAGTATGTCAGCCACGGGCCTCAGTAATTAAATACTAACTTAACGCAAAGCATATACTTAAAGCACATACTTGAGTGACCCCAGCAGCCCCACTACAGCAAGGCAAGGGGCAGGTTCTTGCTTCGAGTGTGAACAGCACTAAAGCTATTCAAATACAAGCATATAGCAGGCACTCTTCTTTCTCCCTGGAGCACCGGTCACAGGACTTGCGAAGGACAGGGAAGAGCATTTTTGACAATCCACCAAGTAAAAAAATTTGGATCTTAATTCAGCAGCTTAGAAGGAGCTGTGCGTTTTGTTCAGTCCAACCAAGTACACCTAGCTGCAAAGTCCCAGCAACACGTAAAATAATGTTTTGTTCCTCTGTTTCAAATCCTGAAGTTGAAAACGTGTTGGGTCATAAAAAGCAATCAACAAATAAATGGCTTCTCTTGAAGGCATGAGTTCTGCACATACTACACTGCTTTCTCACCTAAGATCAGTCAGTGTATGAATTAAATTAAACTTCAATTATGGGCGGGCCAGACCGCAGGTTTTTACCTTAAGATGGATTTGTGCAAGAACACCACAGCAGCAACTGAAAAAACCCAACTGGTCAGGATGCTGCATGCTCCAGGGAGAGCCAAAAGCTGGCTGGTGATGTGCCTGGGCTCATCGTGTGCTCGTGCCTGCAGGCTCTGCTCACCGCGCGGCGAGGCAAAGTTCACCCACCACAGAAACCCAAATCCAGCTCTGTCCCTGGAGCTGGTATTCACCGTGTCCCCAAGCCCAAGCAGAGAAGTCGCACGGGGAAGTGCAAACATCCCTCCTGTCCGAGTGAACTGGCAAACAGGAAAGCTGATGAGCTGGGTAATTGGGCATGCAAATTAAACATGGGTGTCTGCCAGCTGGTTTTTCCATGCAGACCAAATGTTGAGAAGGGTTTTTTTGCTTTAAAAGCCTGTACCAGATGTGAATGTGGAATTTAAGGAAATCAACACGGTTGTATCACTGGATTGTGGACTGTTGCTGCTGTTTCTAATGGCCCCGTCCCTGCTGCTGCCATGCCCTGCGCCAGAGAACACCGCTGCCTTTTTGAAGATGCAGGCTACTGCAAGAACACACTGCTGAGAAAAACCTGTGACTGTGCGATAAGGAGCCCCGCACAGCTGTCTGGGATCAGGCAGCCTTGGTCCTATGACACAGAAAGACAAAACTTGCTATATGTGGCAAGAATGAGACGAACCAGCGATGCGTGACATTCTGGCAGGGGGACAGACATGCTGCATGCGCCCCAGGTGCTCCACAGCTGCTGGGCCCTTGCTCCACAGAGCAGGATGGATTTCCCACGCACAGACCCAACCACCTTTGCGGCATAAAGGCAAAGCAGGTGGCACAGAGAGCCTTTACACCCCTCGCCAAGCACCGGGCAGGAAAGTCTCTCTCTGCCTGTTGCAAGTTGTGCAGACAGCTGTCCCCTGCTCCCCCTCAACAAAGAAAATAAAATCAGAAATCCATCAGACATGTGTCCTGGGGCTGAAGCGGCAGCTGGGCTGAACCACAAAACCCCTGTGTACCTGCGCAACACACAGTGTGAGAAAGCACCCGTCTCAGACCCTCTTAAAATAGGAACCAGAAAGCAGCAGCACCAGGGGCGGGAGTTTCAGGGTTTGAATGCCTTCTGCTCGAATACTGTGCTCATCAAACCATCTCCCCATGCACAGCTGGATAAACCCAGCTTTTTCCTTTTCTCCAGTGAAAAGCTGCTCCTACCAGTCAAAAAGGGACCATTACTTGCCTAACCAAATGCAACAGGAAGGTCTCACTGTATTTTTGCCTTTCTTAAACTAAGAAATCTTAGTTTAGCTGCAGCATCCACTGCTGGGAATCCCAGATGACTAAGGAAACCTGGAGCTGTAAAGGTAGGAAAAAGGGGCTGTAGCTCCCACCCTTCTCAATTTTGATATTACAGTCAAATTCCTCTCCTTTACCCTGTTTCTTTCCACCAGCAGGGTAAGGATGGGACAGGAAATCCTTCATTGCATGTGTAAGGGATTATTAGTAATAACTGTTTCTAAATGATTCTTTTGCTAGAGCTCTGCAAACAACTCTGCTCTGGCAGCAAAAGTGCAGCAGAATGAAACCCTAAAATACTACACATTCCTCTTTCCTTGCTTCTTACAAAAAGGTTCCACTTCTAAGGCCAAAAACCTTGCTGTTGGAAAACATATTTTTCTGAGGAAGCCTAGGGAAAAAAAAAATCAACCCACTGTGTTGCGTTATCTCCTGGCTTTTTTTCAGTGAAGTGTTTTCACTGGTAGGAGTCCACTGACAGCAACTTTATTGCCATCTGTGGCAATCTGCAAGAGCCCGGTTTGGATTGCTCCCATGCCTTTACTTTTCTTTCTGTCCCAAGATTTTCATTCAATATCACACAAATTTTCTCATCTGCTTTTTGATATGTATGTGGATGCACAATACATGCCCTGGACATACACATGTTGCCGAGTACTGCATTCGCTTTAACACAGAGAAATTTGAAAGTGTGTTCACTTAGATCAGACATTTGATACTTTTTTTGCCTTAATGGTCCAGTCTGCATCTTTGTTGCTCAGAAAATAAAACATAACTGGGGGGAGTCAATAGTAAAAGGCAATGAATATAAAGAATAAAAGAAAGGAGCAGAAATGTTCGGAGGCTTTCTAAAAAGACCCCACCAGATAGTGCAGGCACATCAATGAAAACGTTGAGTTCTTCCTACAAAAATCAGTCAGCAATCCCTATACTTCCAGAGAGGATCCAGGATCAAAAAAATGACACAAGCGAAGGTGGACATTTACTACTTTCCTTATCCTGATGGCACCCCCGAATTAAGAGCTAGCCATCCTAGCTACCCAGTGGTTAGCCTACCTCTGGGACCCACTGTTGGTGTACTGCAGCGGCTCCCCAGCCACTTCTTATTCTGTTTATCACTACAAAGGTGGCACCTCCTCCTCCTCTCCTAACAGTCAAGTTTTGCTCTTTCCACATTGGGATTTGAGAGTTTCTCCCTGCGCTCAGGCTCGTGCCTGCCTTCCCTCCAGCTCGAGAGGCGCTCGGAGCCAGCGCAGGGGCTTGCTGAGGGCGCCACGGGTACTCCCTTTGGCAGTGGGACAGAAAGGACACTGAGGAGCAATTAAATTTAAATTGCTTTTGCAGACTTGCCTGGCAGCCCGAGAAACCCTGACATTACTGCTCGGGGCAGACACCTGGACCTCTGTGTACCCTTCCTATAAAAAGCAGTTGATGCTACTGTCTTCTTCCCTCCCCGGACTGTTAGGGCTGGATTTAAACCAGAATCCCCTTCCCAAAGCCAATTCCACAGTTTCAAAACATGTTCTCATCCCAAAATTGGGCAAAGAAAGCCTGTTCTAGACCTTTTTTCCACTAAAAACAATAATATAAAATACTTTGTTGAAATGTTCCTTTTTGATGAGTGAGATTTTCTTCTTAAGTCTTTTGTATAAAACTATGGCAAAACATTGACCTCACTGAAATGAAATGCCAAGATCACCCACTGTTGGAAATTTTGACAGGATCAATAGGTTCCTGTGAAACTGTTTATTTTGTTAAATTGGCAAATACAAATCAGAGCTAAAACAAAACTCTGACCTTATCAAAACATGCAGGCTTGACAACTGCCCATCAAAAGTGTTAACAAATCAATAGATTCTTGCAAAACACTTGATCCTGCCATTTCAGCCGCTTTCCAACAAGCCACAGGTGGGCTGTTAGCTGGTGGCTGGAGTCACCACCTCTCTCCTCACCTGTTTCTCCCTGGTTAGATGCCCAGCACAATCAGAGCCACGCTGGCTCTCTGCAATATCACCCACTCAGGTGGGTTCTGAGCCCCAGAGCCCACCATATCACAGCTGGCCTCCTTCTCCACCTCCTACCCACTTCACAGCCAAGCTGACAAGTGTTTTTTATTCCCTGTTGCTCTGCCTTCTCCACCAAACAAATGAGTAAGGGATGAAACCAGAAACTCTAAAATTTCCCTTCACCCTCCTCATCTTCTGCTGGCACTCAGAGCTCACCTGCTTGGTACAACAGAGCTGGTCTCCATGCCAGATGCTCTGGAGATGTTCACAAGGTCCACCTTCAGCTAAGGCTGTGTGGAGTAAGAGTGAACCAGAGCCTGGCTTAACATAAAGAGCCTGAACTGGCTGCTGTGGAGAAGCCTGTCTTTCTTCCTTGACACAGGACAGAGTTAAGGAAAGCCAAGGTCCCCCACTTGGCTTCAGAGCACATCCCACTTTTTTTTTTTTTTTTTTTTTTTTAAAGCCATCAGCCTTGTGGAAGAACCTCCGAACTCTTGCTGGATCCCTCCCATGATCACTGAGCTGCAGCCTCTTCCTACCTTTGGCCACGCTCGTCTTTTAGGGAGCTCCAAAGAGCTGCCCACATGACAGACCTGAGATGAGATGAGCCATCAGTACCGCTGCTGTGGGGCACAAAGGCACCTCCAGGACAGCTCTGCTGTCCCCATCCCACATCCTGGGGCAGAGGATGGCTGCCTAAGCCCTGGCCAGGCAGCTCCAGGCTTGCCTCCTGCACTTGCCAGAAAGGAAACCAGGAGGGTGCTCTGGCACCTCCAGCCAGACAGATTAGACCCAGGAGGTTACGGTCAATGGACAAAACAAAACAGAGACAGCCTTACGGTTCACCGGTGAGTCATCATTCATTTGGTGCTAAGGCCCAAGACAAATCTCTTTTCTAGAGGTTGTGTCTGCATGCATAGGTACAAGCTTTAGACTTGGAAGCATAAAAGCATGACCAAGAAATTAAGTTGGCATGCAGACATTGCTGAGACAATGGAAAACAACATCTCTGGTCATTAACTAACACACTTCCCAAAAGCAGAAGGGATCTGCATCCCAGGAAAGGCACCCTGTGTCATCCCTGCAGAAGCCGGGACATATACAGACTCGCAGCTGTGATTTCCTTTTTGCCTGTTTCTTCCTTGGGCCATTTCACATCTGCTGTCACTTCTGTAGGGGGACTCAGCTTGCCCATTTGCACCTCATTTTCACCTTTTATCTGAAACAGTAGTGAAGCCTTGAAGGAAACAGCCAGTCTTGTGGCACAGTTTCATGACCTAAAGTGAGAAAAGGAAAAGCAAAGAGGAGGATGCTGTGGGACCCACCCACGCCAAAGGCAACAGAGTCTCCAGGCTCTACAGACTCAAGACCTTGTTAACTGAAGGTGGGGTTACTCTGGTACCTTCCACCACAACAGTGACCACGATCAATGCTCAGACCAGAACACCCACATTTTCAAGAATGAGTTAAAAAAAAAAAGTATCAAAAATTAAAAGGCAGAGGGAGAGAGATGATATTTCCAGAAAAATCACATAACCCACTCCATACCACTGTCAGGGATTTGTGCTGTGAATTTTAGTAACAGCCGTGTCCAAACACATCCTTTCTGGACTGGATTTCACTGTCACTGCTGTGACAACTGGACTGCCCAACAATGTGGCTGCAAGAGCCCTTCCCTGGGGCTCCAAGAAAAACCTGAATTCAGAGTCCACTGTACATGCACTGTGGGAAAGCCCCTGGCTCCTCGTTTCCCAGAAGGAAACCTCTCTGCAACCTGTATGCTTTACCCAAGTCTCATCATTGCGAGTGTTACTTTAGAGTTAAGGACTCAATTCCACCAGTTACAACCCCTTTGAAGATAAACCCTCCAACTGCATTTACAGACCAGAGCAAGAAGCGGTTTTCTGCTCCCAGCTTCACAGACGCTGTCCACAGCCTGAAGCTCAAGCTGTTTCCCAGCTACATCCTACTCCACGCTGCGTGGCAGCACAGGAATGAAACACCGGCTACAGCAGCCACACCAGGATGCAGCCAGGGCAGCCACCGCTACAGGCATCTTCCCAGCTCTCCCAGTTGTGCTGATTCCTTTTTTTTTTTTTTTCCTTTTTGGTAATTTTCCTTCACTTGCCTACACTTCCATTCAACTCCATATCACCTGCACAGCCAGCCAACTACTCCCACTGTCCTGTTATTACTTTTTAATGTGTTCTGTTAGGAATTGCCAGTTCTTAAGAGAGGTCCTTAATTGTCAGCAGTTAAGAGAGGTGGGGCTGAGAACACACAGTGTGTAGCTGCCAATGGGACAAACCAGAACTTACTTTCTGTCCAAAAAGGAACATACTTCTCTCTGGGGAACAAAAGGATATTAACATGGATTTGCAAATACAGCTGGGGGGGCGTTGGTTGTTTGGGTTTACTTTAGAAACTTTTTATCATTGTTGCCATATCTGTTTACCCAGACAGTGAAAAAGTCTCTCAGCTGAAAAATTGAACTCCCAAGTGCAAAGCAAACAATCTAAATAAAAATCCCACACTCAGCTTTGCAATTACCAAGGTATCAACTAAGTACAACTCTCCCGACACTTTGCTGGTACACAGGTCACCTCCCTTACTCTTCTGTTTGCATCTTGATAACAACATCTACCACCTCCAAAGCCATTCATCTTCCAACATTTCAGCAAACCTCCATGCTCCCTATTGATGTGCTATCACTTCCCATCACTCCCTCAGCTACACTTGCCAGGAAAGACCCAGCTGCCACTGCTCAGTTTTCCTTTATTCCACCACTTTTCTCAGGTACCTACAATACACTTTTCCACATCTGCCCAACACTACTCAGGTGCGAAAAAACTGGCAGAGCCAGACCTGGGGTAACAAAACAGATCAGCTGTTCACATCTGGGGTTCTGCACCAAGACTCATCAAAGCACGAGAGATTGCAAGTCCAATACTCAAAAAGCTAGCTGTATGTCTGCCTCATTTGTGTAAGTGTTCCTCTCTTATTTAAAGAGCTGGACAGATCTCAACAAGACATGACCTTTAAAGGGAAAAAAAAAAAAAGGTAAAGTCTGCAACTTTGCAAGGCGGAATAAAACAAAAAGACTATGATCTGGTTAGAAGCAGAAGCCTTGCTTCCAGGAGGTTTTGAGTAACATGTCTTGTCTTTGCAAGGTGCAGAGATGGGAAACTCACGAACATGCAGGGTGTCCTGACACCAGGCTGTTTAGGGTATGTCCCCGATGGAAATACAAGGTTGCATTTCCATATCCATACCTACGCAAGGGCACTACATGAGGCAGGTTGGCATCTGTACCAGGAGACTGAGTAAAGCGGGGGGGGGGGGAACAAAAGAAAAAGGTACGTGTGAGTGATGGGTAGAGCTCCCCTGCCATGCCTGTGGGAGATGGGCACCAACAGGCAGCGGGGCAGGGGAAGTGCCCGGCAGGGCCATGGCTGCCCTGCAGCGAGCACCCAGGGGCCACTCTCCTTCAGACGGGACCAAAAACGGGCCCAGGCACCGAGAGATCCCAGCCAGCCTCGCCTCATCCTCACAGCCACCCAGCCAAAATTAAAAATAAAGGGGGGAGAAGTAGAGCATCATGCAGCCCTACACCCCACTGGGTTGCAGCTACCTGGGCAGCAAGTGGTGGCTCTGGAGAAGCCAGCATGAGAGGGAGTTGGGGGAGAGGAGGAAGAGGGAGCTGGATAAAAAGGAGCAAGAGAGGGGGACGAGAGGGAGCTGGACGAGAAGGAGCAGGAGAGGAGGACGAGAGGGAGCAGGAGAGGAGGGTGAGAAGGAGCTGGGTAAGAAGAAGGAGGAGAAGGACGAGGAGGGGGTGGGAGTTCCCCGGCTGCCGCCGCAGCGTGCAACACCGCCGGGTCTGTCATCATCCTCCGGCGAGGGGTGGGGGTGGGGGGTGGGGGGTGACGGCCTCACCTGACGAGGTCCAGGAAGGAGTCCACCGTCTCCTTGGTGGTGGGCACGGCGCCCGGCAGCCCCAGCTCGGGGGCGTTGAGGGCAGAGGCGCCGGCGCCGGGGCGGACGATGAAGCCGAGGGCGACGGCGAGGCCGGAGGCCAGCAGCGTGGTGCCCAGGAAATAGGCGAGCGCGATGCCGCCCAGGCGGCCCAGCGAGCGGGTGTCCAGGCTGGCGGCCCCCGACACCAGGCTGCACACCACCAGCGGCAGGATCACCATGCGCAGCATCCGCAGCAGCAGCTCGCCGGGGAAGGCCAGATAGGCCACCTGCGCCGGGCCCAGCGCCGCGCCGCGCACGGCGGCGCCCAGCGCCACGCCGGCCACCACCCCCGACACCGTGAGCACCACCAGCGCGTTGCGCCGCAGGAAAGCCCGGCAGCCCCCCAGCCGGCCGCCGCCGCCGCGCTCCGCCGCCGCCGGCCCCTCCGCGTAGCCGTTGGGGCCGTTTCCCGCCTTCCCCTCAGCCGCCTCCTCCATGCTGCCGGCCACGGCAGGCGGCGGCGCCCTCCCCGCTCCCGCTGCCCGCGCCGCGCCTCAGCCGCGCGCTGCCGCCCGCCGCGCGACTGACGCGCCGCGCCGCGCCGGGCCGGCCCCGCCCCGCCCCGCCCGCCGGGGGCCGCCCCGCCCCGCCCCGCCCCCCGCCCCGCCGCCGGCCCCGCGAGCGGCTGGCGCCATGGGGGCCCCGGGGGTCCGCACGTGCCCTCCCAGCCCCAGCCGCGGGCCTCGGTGTGCCCGCCGGTGGGCACGCGCCGCCCCTCTGTGTCCCCCTCGGTGTCTCCTCCGTGCCCTAGGGCTCACACACGGCCCCTCAGCGTCCCCTGTGTCCCCCTCCTTCCCCCTCGGTGTCCTAGAGCTCACACATGTCCCCCCGCTGTCCCCCTCGGTGTCCCCGTGGCTCACACATGTCCCCCCGCTGTCCCCCTCGGTGTCCCCGTGGCTCACACATGTCCCCCCACTGTCCCCCTCGGTGTCCCCGTGGCTCACACATGTCCCCCCGCTGTCCCCATCGGTGTCCCCGTGGCTCACACATGTCCCCCCGCTGTCCCCCTTGGTGTCCCCGTGGCTCACACATGTCCCCTCACTGTCCCCCTCGGTGTCCCCGTGGCTCACACATGTCCCCCCGCTGTCCCCCTTGGTGTCCCCGTGGCTCACACATGTCCCCTAAGTAGCCTCTTCAGTGTCCCCTCAGTGTCTCCATGGCTCATGTGTGTCCCTCGATGTCCCCCTCGGTTTCCCCACAGATCACACGTCCCCTCGGTCTCCTCATGGTTCATACGTGTCCCCACAGCGTCCCACTCAGCATCCTTGTGGTTCACCCATGACCCCCTCAGTGTTCCTATGGTTCATACACGTCCTCATGGTCCCACCCTTCATGCACACCCCTCAGTGTCCCCTCCCTCCCTCCAGGAACCCCTCAGAGAGGCAGCAGCCATCCTCTGCACCGGGACAGCTTGCGGCCATCCCCCCATCCCCTCGGCCAAAGCCACCCGGCGTGCCCACGGGCCCATTGGTGGCAGGGTGGCACGAGCCCGCGGGCTCCAAGCATGCTTCCTTGAGGAACGGGCTGACCCCCGTGCCTGGTCACACAAGCAGCGTGTCCGAGGAGCAGGCCGTGCCCTGATGGCGCGAGGGGCTGGCAAAGGACCCCTGGGGCTCCCAGCTCCGCGGGGGCCGGGGCGTGCGGTGCTGCTGTGCCTGCTCCCGCAGCCGCTCGCACAAGCTCCGGCCGGCGCCTGCGGCTTTGGAAGGGGCTTCATCCCCACCCGTTCCCTTGATGTCAGCAAAGCGCAGCCCGGCAGAAACCGTGCTCTGACTACAACCAGCCGGCATCGGCTTTTCGAGTAGACCAGGCTAATTAAAGAGACTGATAGGGCATGACGGGGCAGCAATCCTGTTCGATAAGGGTCTTTTCTGCTCTCCAGCCTCGTGGGTAGACCTGAGGATCTCTACACCATGGCTGGAGCTCCTGGGTGTTGTCTCCATCTAAACGGGTCACACCACCACGGACAAGCAGCTGCATCCACCGCCACCCACCTCAGAGCTCCATGCAGAGGCTTGACTCGGAGCTTGCTCTTGCACCAACATTTGACTCGCATATTCTTATTAATTTTATCTTTTCGTTTCCTGGTAACATTCCCTCTGAGGAACGCTTGGTTTGTGCAAGTCTGGGAATGAACGTTCCACCGTGTTAAGGTAAGTAGGGAGAGGAAACAGAGACTAAACTAAACAGAAAAGCAAGTATCCGGCAAACACTCTCACAGACATTCAATTCCACCAGCCTCAGAAAGGAACAAAAAGCTACGTGGGCCTTTTAAAATTGGTTTCAAAATTATTTTTTTTTTTCAAATAGGTTTGTGAATAATAAACAATTAATCCTCCAAAATAATTCTTTCTTTCCCCATCAGAAGTGTTTCCTAAATGGATTTTTAATTAATCTTTTGGGAGTATTCCTTGTGAAAACGTCATTCTTCATTTTTCCCTTGCATTTTTCTCTACTGTTCTGCCCTGGTCTCACCCTTTTTTCACTCCATTTACCTGTGAAACAGGGAAATGAAAAGGGGAATAGAAAAGGGGAGAAGAAAAGGACAACAGTAAACGATGAAATAAGTACAAAAACACAGAAGTCTTTATTTTCTGTTTCAGTTCAAAAAGGATTCTAAAACTAAACAAATGAGACATGCTGTTCCCATATGTAAACTGAAAAGCAAGAAAAGAAATGTAGGATAGTGCGAATAAGAAGAACATATCAAACCAGAACATTTATCCGTAGCAGCACATGTGTGAGACCGGTGCAAGAGTCAAACCAGAGCCTTCACCACGTGAGTCAGTAGTAGTCTCCTCTGCCCTGGGGGATCTCCCTGTGTCATTGTGGGGCTGGCGGCTCCAGCAGTGCCACGAGAACAGCCAGGTGATCTGCAGGAACACACACCTCCAACATCGTAGATCCCGCTGAGTGTGTTTTAGCCTGTGCTAAGGCAGGCTGACGATAGCCAGCCCTTCCTGAAGAACGCCTTGACACAGGGATGCTTGCATCAAGCTTCCCGGTCAATGGCATCAGGAGAATTTGGATTCCCAATTTCCCCTTCTTTTTTGTCCCCTCTCGATTTTCTGATTTAAACACCGATCCAAACAGTTATCCTTCTTCTCTTAGCAAGGCTTTTGCCAAGAAGACAACAGAGCACGTCACCCTCCCACCATATGAATGGGTACCACCCCAAAGACATTCTAGGCAAGGCTGACTGTTTTCCTCACCCAGCTCATGGATGGCTGCAGTGATTAACTCCGAAGCCCGCTGATTTATTCAGTAGTAATCGTTGACTGATCCATTGTGTCATGTTTTCATTTCAGCGCTTGTAGATCTTGGGAGCTTTCCAGTGAGTGAGTTTGCATGTTTCCAATGTCCACCCTGCTGGTGCTTCTAAATTAGGGGTTTCAACTTCCCCTATTGCAACTTGAACAATTTTTTTGTCTTACATGGCTTTCGCCTGTACAGGGCTGGAGTGCTTCCTCCAGAACTCAGCAGAGGGATCATAAACAGGCAACAACAAATAAACAAAACAAACAAAAAATCAAGTTCCTTTTGAATAAAATAAAAAAAAATTGTTTTGCTTTGGCAATGAGACAGCCAACATTGTTTTCACCACTGTCCCAGGAAGGAAAAGGTCCTGATGATTTCCAGTCAAATTCTGCTTAGCATCATTTTTTGATGGTGGGTATTTGAAATTCCAGCCTCAGCGCAGGGAATGAAAAGATCTCAATGGCTGTAAGGGAATCAGGTCCCTCCCCCCCATGTTTCAGCACCAAGCAAGCAGAGTACAGGACTTATTTTGAGCCCTTTCCCTCAGAAAAGGTTCCACTCTGTTGAGGGAAGTTGATATTGAGACGTCTCTAAGGAAAGTCTTACAATTCCTTTTTCCAACCGTTCATCCATTCCCACTGCTAACCTTTCCCACAATCTTGCTGCACATCAGGGGAATGGACACTTAGGATGGGATCTAGCTGTTGCCACCTAGAAATTTAATGTCTAATTCTTGCCTTTTCCGTAGCCAGTAAAGATACAGGGAAGGTCACCCCTTGTAAAAGATGTGTCTGAGGCAGATGAGATGAAATTCCCATGAGGGTATCCACCATGCTCCACTGAGTATGGAAAAGATCTAGATAATTGGTTTAGGATAACAAGGTTTCAGGTAATTTCTGCTGTGTGACCCCCTCCTCCCTGACTTACAATGCAGGTCTCGCCAAAATCAGATCGTCCAACAATATCATAGAAAATTGTTGGTTTCCTCCCTCTGTGGTTTCTGTACATATTGTACTCACCCAACACTACAAATTCAAGATGTTTTTTTGTTTCTCAGAAGCGATTTAACCTCACATCTGAACTGCATCCTACTTTTGTTCTGTCTTGGCCTCCAAAATACAAACGTACCCTGGCCCTGACGGAATCGGCACCTGGAGGTAGCTCTCGGCTTCGTGGTGGCCTTTGTAACCACATCAGACCTCTGGATAGCAGCAGCTGTGATCTCTGGGGAAAGTCAGGCTTCCCTGCTAACGGCGCAGTGCCGCTCATCGCGGCCAGAAATGAAGTTATTAAAGACAGCTTCTGCCTTGTGCTTTTAGTTTTTGAGGAAGGAAAAAAGTGGGAAAAACATAAAGTGGGATCCACTCTCCCTTACTACGTAGTACCTGTCTGTCCTATTGCATTTGTTAGGTATTACTGTGTACTGCCACGAAGCGCAAGTATAATGTACTATACGTAACAAGTACTTCTGACAGAGCAAAACCAATGGAATAAAGTAGCAGTTGCTACACCTGCAGCTTTTGAGAATCCATGATGATAACAAACCCACCCGGTGGGTGTTTTCTCCATCACTCATACCTCAACACGTATTAAGTTGCTGGCACAAAAGCGCTCCAATGATATCCGTTTCAGAGGGCGGAAAAGCCCATAAGAAACAGAGAAGGTTTTCCACACCCGGGGAAGGTCAACACAAATTCTGAAAGAAATCAGGCTTGAGTTTCTTTGCTAGGGGAGGAGAGGAAGGCTTTCAAAGAGCGGTTTGCAGCTCCTTGAGTCTCACATCTGATACACACCCTCTTGGCACAGGTCAGAGAAGCCCTTGGGCCACATTTCCTACAAATCCGCTCACCAGCTGCTTGCGAACGCTCATCGTCCCACCTCTGTCTTCCTGCTGCTGTCTTCCCCTTCATAAGACCAGCAAGGTCATCTGCAACTTTCAGGAGCTTCCTCAGGTCTAGCTGCTGTTTACCCTCAGTTCTTGGGAGAGCTAGCAGAAACCTCTGCGGGCTTAGAAAGATATCATTAACCAGCCCGTCTGCTGCAACTGCTTTGATTTGAAGTGATTTGAAGACTGATGCCCAAAAGTCATGGTGGGGGGAGGAGGAGGGAGCAAGATGAAAGGGAAGAGGGCAGGAAGGGCCTGGGGTTCATGTTTGTGTTTTTCAAGAGAAGCTTGAATAAAGGTGCTCCCAAACATCCCAACAGAGATGTTCTGGGCAGCCTGCTGTGTCCCAGGGGGCTGTGTTACAGAGCGGCCTTTTTCTGAGGAGAACACATGAAAAGCGTGTGGGAGAGAGCTTGTTTTCCACCAGGCAGAGCGAAGTCCTCAGAAGAGCCACAGCATGCTGGCTGAGGCAGAAGGCCTACAGCACTTCCTTGGTATGCAGACTTTAGCTTGGCAAGAAGACTTTGCTGGCTTGAGATGCCAAGCAAGTTGGACAGACTCCAGCCCCATCACCAAAACAGTCTGCCTGCCTCTGGGAGGAACGCGAGACGTGCTCCTCAGCTCTTCCCAGCGCGAGCTGGATGCAGGACCAACCACCCACACGCAGCCACCTGGACTTATCGGAATGAGCCTGATTGCAAGACATCCAAACCCATGGAAAGAACCCCCCTGGCCCTCAGTGATGACAGATTCCAAGAGTATTCCTCAGGTCCTGCTGCACATGGGTTCCTGGCTAGCAACCGAAATAATCCAGTCCAAAACACAATCCCACCACAGTGTCACATGTGGATTCACAGTCTCTCCAAGCCAGGTAAATTCTCATGTCTGATCAAAATTTTTCCAAGGATGATTAAAAAAAAAAAAAAAAAGCCTTGTGAGTACATTTGGTAATAGCAGAGGCAGGCAAGGAATTCTGCAAATACCACTTGCTTGCCCAAACTCCAACAAAATATAAATTCTGCAGACAGGGATGGTTGACCTAGGGTAAATATTTAACTTTATCCTCCAAAGGCACATGCAGTTTTACCAGCAAGAAGATGAAAAATACACAATAATATCCCGCCCCACACATACCTTGTTTACTCTAGGGCTCGTTTGAATGGGTATGGAAACAAAGTCAGATTGAGACAGGAGTAAATTTAAAACTGGGTGTGTTATTCCCTTTCCAAAACCATAATAATGTACAAACATGAAGAAAAACAAGTACATGCTGGAAGAGAAGGGCCCTGAGTCACCTCCCAAGAATATTGGTGTATTCTCCTTCGTCAGGTCTCCCTGAGATTTTTCTTTGAGGGTCAAGTGGGGAAAAAACAGGAAAAAAAGGGTAAGAATGAGTGGAGATGTCCGAGATCTTGGATGTGTGACATCCTGTCCTAGCAGGGGACGTTGCCTTTGGCTGGCGGGGGAAATGCAGGGTCAGGCTTTTCAAAACAAGCTGGGCTGATCTGAAAACAAGCTGTGTGATCTCCTCTCAGGGTGCAGCTTTGCTACCGAAGAAGCAAGGGGAATGATCAGAGGGCTTCCAAGCGTATGGAAAACAAGCTTGAACGAAGAACTTGCGAGTGCTCCGAGCAGAAGTACGTCTCGATTTCTCCAATGGCTGTGGGTGGACAAAGCGCCTTGCCGGTGGCAGGAGCAGGGTATGTGAGATAGCTGAGGACTGGCCCAGCATTCAAGGATTTATACACCAGCAGGGCATGCCTTGATTTACATCAGCTGTATGGAACATGTGTAAAAAGCTACATTATGGAGAGAAGAAAGCCTGAGCGATTTCTGAGCGTTGGGTGATTCGGTGGCTAGAAGCAGCAAGGGCAATCTCTATCCTTACTCATTTTATCCCTGATTACAGTATGACAATGAATACTGTATCCCTGATTATGGCATGACAATGAATACTGTATCCCTGATTAGGGGTGACGGTAAGCTGGGATGGCAGCTAACAGGAGTGGTAAAGCTCTACTAGGGAACGTAGGGGATGTGCAGCTGCCCTTTGCCCACTGGCTTGTGAGGATATCTTCCCCTGCCCCCAGCTTGCAGCAGGAGTGTGACAGTGGCCACACCAAGGGGCCATGGGAGAGAACACGTGGACCTAACAGGTCTCTGAGAACCAACTGCAGCCTTAGAGACCCTCAAGGCCATGCAAAAAAAGCAGCAAAATACCATAAGAGCAGTCATACTGGAAAGGAAGAATATATGAATAAGCAAAGTAAGAACATGCGTTATTTTCTGAGAACGCTTTCCAAGTATCCACCAATCTGCAGCTCAGATGTTTCCAGCTGCAGTCCTTTGGATTTAAAAGCCTTCCATGTGTTTTCCTCCTGCAAATTTGCCTGCTGGGTTTTCTGAACCCCATCATCTCTTTTCCAGAGATGCTGTTAGTCCCGTATAGAGCTCGCTGCATGCTTTTGTCACCCTTTGCACCTTTTCTGGTTCTGTACCCCATGAGACCAAAGCATAAGAGCATGGCACAGATTGATGATCGCTGGAAACTCTCTTCTCCCCTGCCAGGTACCACTGAGGCAGCAGAGTCAGCAGGCAGGAGCTAACGAGGGCAACCCATTACGACCAGAGAATCTGTTTCCCTACTTGACGCTGTGCTTCAGCGGTAATCCTGCTGCATGCACTGCTGCCAAGGTCCATGGCCACAGATTCAAGCATGGCCAGTGGTTACAAGGCCCCTGATGGATGTGCGGGATTATGCAGAAAAGTAACCAGCCCGGAGCAAAGAGCAATTGTTGCGTGTGTGTGTGTGCATGTTGCTGTAATGCTGTAACAGAAGTAGAAGAGCTGAGGAGAAATCCAGTACCTCCCTTTTCCAGACTGCTATTTTAGCACCCCGCCACTTTGCCTGAGACTGTTAGATGCGGTGTTACTACAACAGCTATACTTCGGCAGTGCGGGTATCCAAAATAATGTTTATGTCTGTGGTCAGCATAGAGCCCTCCCCTCCTCCCTGAAAAATTAAGTTTATACCTGAATGGCATAAGAAATTGAGACTGTCGAAGAAAAAAAGTACTTGGTCATCTATGCCAAGACCCCAGGACCGCACAGATCTCCTTCGGGGCAGCGAGAGGCAGGTAGCTACCTGGACTGCATCCAACCTACTGCAGGAGGTGGCATCTGGCCAGCGATGTGTCCTGACTAGGTCTTGATCCTCCAAGTGGGTGTATTAACTACCTGCATAAAGTATCAAACCACTAAAAACTTGCTGTGTTTGCTACACCTGTGAAATTCAGTTTTAGGGAAGTGTTACAGCTTCTTTGCTTCTGCTCTCTGAGGCTGCCGTTCAGCCACCGAGTGCAAGTCACTCCTTTGAGGCGAAGGGACTTTGGCGTTCAGGCCCAGGAGATGCCTAGGACCAGCCTGTGTGATGAGGCTGTAGGTCTCCGAGGCTGTGAGTCCTCGGACTTCTGCTCAGAAGTGAACTCAGACAGCTCCTCAGTGGAGGCTTCTCTTCAGCCAACTTGCCTATTTTTATGAATCTCACACAAATACACTTCTGTATATTCTGCGTTCTTTCTATTTAGTATGAAAATTACCTCAAACTCTTGAGAAGTCACAAGAGCACGTTGCATTGTCACCTTCTTCCTTTCCCCAACAATCACGTTTGCATCGTAGAAAATGAGCTTTTTGCTGCTGAGGTCCACAGTTTCAGATGCAGTTCTTAGCCACACCTAGAAAAGCACACAAGTAGTTAATATTTTTCTGGGTGTTGTAATTTTCATTGATTTCAAAGCTTTTAGGAATCTGAGCTTACCTTACCTGTTGTACAACTTTCAAAGCTGTCCAGGGTACCTGCTAATGTAGGTGTCTGCGACAACTGCTGGGAGCTCCAAAGGCCCTTTTATTAGCCTGAACTGAAGCAATTTTGTCTCCCTAATTAAGCAGCGTCGTTATCAAATCCAGGAGAAAAAGAAACAAACAACAACATACCCGTGCAGAGGAGGTTACACACGCCTGTGTCTGCAAGAGGCCTGTCACTGCAGGTTTGGAGTGACAGCCCTGCTGGGAGCTCAGAACAGGGGAATGAGGAGCACGCTCCTTCCACCTGCCTCAAATCAGAGCCAAGACCTCCTGCGTCGGGGACGCTGACCCACAGGGCACGTGTGCTTCTTGGGAGGGGTGAAGAGGTCCTAACTCAGCCTTGTAACCCCCAGCTTGCAAAGGAGCTTTAAGAAAAACTAACAGAGGCAAAGCCATCCTCCACCCCTTGCTCGCACGCCACCTCTTTTCAGAGATGAAAGAGGGGCTCTATTAGCAGCAGAGGAGATGCTGAGCAGAGCCACCACATCTTTCTGGTGGATAAGGAGAGGCAGCAGAGGCAGCAGCTGGAGCAGGCTGAAAGCTTTTCTGAGTGCCACAGGAAAAGAAACCATTATGAGAGTGTGCTAAAAGCCTATTCATTGCTAAGGAAAGGGCTACTGAAGAATGTGGGACACATGCCGAAAGCTGCCAACCAGAGCAACAGGAAGATTATTAAGGCCCTTTGCAAAGATGTCTCCTTCCTTTGGCAGTGGCATTTCTGCACATGGAGTCGTTTGGGACCTACCCATTGAAATCCTGTAAATAGCTGTCTGCAGGGAGGGAGAAGCTGGGTACAGCTACGGCATTTCGTCGTGTGGGAACCATAGGTAAAACACCCGTGTCACAGCCAAGCACGGCTAGGGAGGAAGGCAAATGCACGCTCTGGAGAAGCTCTCCGTGGATGATCAGGCCTTATGGGGAGTGATTGAACCCCTAAAGGAAGCAAATGCGGCTGTTCCCCGCTGTGCTCCTCAGCAGGGAGCCGCGCTGACCTTCTCCACGCTGGCCACTTGTGCGGGGTCTGTGGACGCAGGAGGCTGGGGCTGGGGAAGCTTCTCGGTCTTCGGATGGGAATATTTTGCCCCCGAGTCAGCAGCCACCTGTCCTGACAGACAAGAGAGCTATCTCGTGCTTTCTGCCTCACAATTTCTGCCTTCCCGCCTGCTCTTCCATTTCTTTCCTTTCCCCCAGCTCAGCATTTTATTTCCTTGGAGCTGTTTGGGAAAAGTGCCCATGAGACAAAAGCTAGCCAAGGGGCACCCATCCAAGGAACAAAGCCCCCAGTAAATGCCTCCTACAAGCCAGGCTGTACCCTTTGCTCTCTACAGTGATGCTGATCCTGTGGCTTTTGAATGAGATTGCTGTGCCCGTAACTATTACTTTTTAGCACCCGGACGCAGTCTGTCCTGGTGGGAACCCTGTAGCAGTATGTGCTGCAGAGACACGGCACTGCCATCAAGGGTGTCTGCAGGGTGAGCAGGCAAGCGGAGGCACAGGGAGGCTACCCAGTACGTCCAGCTCTTTGATCTGCTTTGTCCCATGCTGTCCCCTCCCTCTACCTGGAGCACGTATTTAAGGCAACCCACGTGGCTCCAAGGTGGGAGTGTTGCTTCTCTACCTCTAGGAACGGCTTGGTAGGGAACCAGCGTGGGGGAGTAGGCGAGGCGGTACCCTCGGGGGGTTGCAGTGGTCTGTTGACTACTCTTGGCTACAAGGAGACTTCAACTCCAGCATCACTGCTTTCGTGCCCAAGAGTTAAATCATGAGTCTGGTCCCTCCAAAATCACAAGACTTTATGGTTTGAAAAGCACGGGGTTTAAAAGAAAAGTAAGTGCATGTTCTTCATTTGCTTTTGGATTTGGAGCCCTTGGGTCATATTTTTGAGCTTTGCCCCCCTAAACCACAGTATTTACTCTTCCCTTTGGTTAGGGAACACAGAGCATCTTCCTTGTCTGCTCACTCACACATATTCACGAGACTTTTCAGAACTTGAAGTCTGAGCACGTTAACTCTCCGTCCACTTTCATTACATTTGGCTAACGGGTTCAAATTATGAGGGAATCAACCAGCAGATATATACATACCCATGGACAGCACCATTAAATACACCTTGTGTCCATAGAAAACGGACCAGGAGTAGAGATGTAAAAGGTTACTGCTACTTTTTTAAAGGATAAAACTAAATCTTCTCAGAGCAGAGGAGACAAAAGACATGGAAACACTTAATGTGTTGGAAAAACAGCCCAGGGGCTGGACCAGGAGTCTCTCTGGAAAGAAGAAAGCACATTCAATAACCAAGCTCAGCTGAAGCAAAACCATAGAAAGCAAACTGCTTGCACTAGGAATTTGGGGAAAGGGCCAATACTGGGACAGGGGGAGAAAAGAGCATGGAGAATTGTTTCGTTCGAGTGAAATCAGGGCAGTACATCTGAGGAACATAACAGGGAGATGCATGTTACAACGGGCTGGGATGAAGAGAATCAAAAAAGAAAGAAAGGGAGGCGAAGGCAGCTTTAGAGGTAATGACAGGGAAATCAGATTTTCAGGCAGAGCTCAGACATGTCAGCTAAGTGGAGCCTTGTGAGCGCCGCATGATGCTTAATCCGAAAGGCATCCCAAATTCCACTAACAATATCCACTTGAAACCAGCAGATGCACTGTCTCACCTACACCCTTCGGGCTCAGAAAAATACCGGGGTTTGGAGGTTTGCCCTTCGCTGCATCCATCCCGAATCCTGACTTACCGGTGCAGGGGCCACAGCTGCTCACGAGGCAGGAAAGGAGATGTCCCCTGGGCCCGGCTAGCAAAGGGGCCGGGGAGCTGCCTGCAAAAGCCTCGTGGCATTTGCACCCCAGCACGCCCAGGAGATGTGTGGCTGAGATGGGGTTGCAGACCACCTTGATCTCCCTGGCTTCCCTTCCCAAAATGAAATCGTTGGGTTCTTATCAACTCTCCTCCACGGGACCATGCACACTGCCAGGAAGAGCTCAGATACCTCCAGTACTGCAGTGGCTGGGTGGTACTCGGTCCCTTAGTGAGCTGGCGCTGAGCAGGAAGAAAGGGCAGCAGCCAGGGTACCCCAGGACCTGCACAAGGATGAATTACCACCATGAGTCCCGGTGGCTGGAGACCGGCAGCCCCTTGCTCCCGGCTGGAAACAGCCAGAGAAAGTGTTCAGGGCAAATTGTGAGATCCAGCCTGAGTTGAAAAGACAGAGCTGGTGGGATCAGAAGGTCAGTACAGCGGGTCTTGCGAAGAAGGAAATTCCTCCGAGGTAAAACACCGCTGCCTCCAGTTCAATCCAAAGTGCAGCACGAGCAGCGGCGCACGGCCATGTCCCACCCTCAGCAGCACGCTCGCCTGTCTGGTTGATTCAGTTCATTCCCAGTGGGGCACGATGGGGCAGAAGTTGGCCCTTTGCCTCTCAGTGTCTACACAATCTGAGGGCTTGCAAGCAGTGAACCATAAAAAATGAAGAGTTGACAATTAAATGCTCAAAATCTGCTAGGACTTTGTCCGGAGTGGGCTAAGCAAACAAGTACGGATGGAGTGACCTATGATCTGCACAGTTAAGGGTGTACTCTACACTGCTTCATTTAATTGTATTAATTTATGACATGGGTTTCTTGCTTAATTATTCAAATTAAAAATGAAAAGTGAATGCATAGAAGTAAGCCTCGACTTGTTCAGCTGGCTTATAACCTCCACCACTGAGCTGGGATGTATGATTTGGTGCCTGAAGCTTTTATGTGCCTGTTCATATGGTGCAGAAAACGGTGAAAAACCGGCAAACAAAGGGACTGATGCTCAGTAGCCCTCAGCCTCAGAGCCTCTCAGCGAAGACCAAGGCAGGCATCGTATCATGGTCTTGGAAGGACTATTTTGAGATGCTGCTGTGTACAACATAGCATTTGTCCGGAGACCTGGAGCAACGTTCCCACGTCATCCCCAAATGATTCCCCCAGGAACGCAAGGAGATCAGCAGGGCTTAGCGTCTCTCACAGGGGAGCATCACCAACCAGCTCCAGCAGGTTCTGGACGCATTTTTCTTCATGGCACATTGACCACTGTTGATCCTGCTCATGTGGAACAAGGCGACACCATTTCTCATGTGCCTCCAGGCGATTAAAGAGGACTGCTGGAAAGATGGCAAAAAATCTTCCCTGGGTCAGCATTTTCAGACAAAAAACTGTTTCCAAGGAATCAGTTCTGATGATAGGGCAGGGTTGGTTTTTTTCCGCTTTGAAACCAATCTTTTTCTAGCTTCAGAGGGTTGTTCCATCTGTACTGTCAAATAGGAAAAGTAATTTAAAAAAAAATCAGATGTAAATGCCTCTGTTTTCTTTTTTTCCTCCCCTCTTTTTATTTCTGCTGCTTTTAATTTTTGGACCAACTCTATTATTGGATAACTGCATTGGCTGATCACATTTAAACAGTTTTAGCAAGACTGGGTAATTACATTCAGAGCAGTAAGGCTGAAAATGCACAGAATCTGGCGGAAGTGTTGCACAAGAGGCTGAGCCAGATGAACAAGAAGGGATGTGTGAGCTCGTGTGAGGGCACATGCACGTGCTTAGGTACACAGGTCCAGCCCTGAAACAGGCAAATATCGTATTCAGGACCCCGAGCCCTTCCACAGGACATAGGCTCTACGGAAAGCAATTCCAACTGGCAGTGGGGGAACGTCTAAATGTACGCCTAGATTTTCATTAATGCCAGACAAAGCAATTCCGATAGTGAAGAACCCACAAATATCTTAGGAGCTTCTCTTGTCATTGTATCAGAAGCCTCACTGCCAAATACAGCTTTTATATCTAAATTCAGTTGGTGAAATTCAGGTTTCTAATAATTAACTGCTGCCATCAGGTGTGTACCTGGACTCTCAGCGTTCTTGTAGCCAGCAGGAACACAGCAATTCCCCTTTAGCCTTGGGCATATCCAGATTTAATTTCCTGGGAGCTTATTGCCCACCACGTGCGAAGAAGGTGTCCAGCATGAGGGGGACATGGGACAGTTTTACCCAACCGCTTGTGGCTGGCTCCTTCCTTAGGCCTCCCTGCAGCTGGTTACTGTACACAGAGTTTCCTCCGCCAGATCTCAGGCACACGGGAATGCTGGTGGGAAATGTTACGGATTTTGGTGAGGGCTTCCTGGTCCCCAACCACATGGAGAGCCGTGATGGAGCCCCGTACACATCGCATGGTCACTGCTTGCGAGGTCCCCGTGGCACACAGGCAGGAGGGGTCATTTCACCTTCCTAAGATCATGCTTTGGTCCTGGTGAAGGAATGAAATCCCCTCATTTTGTGCTCCCAGGGAAGGGTTAACTGAGGAGCAGGCAGTGTCCAAAGCCCACTAGCCACATCTCTGATTTAGCTAAAGCAGTTTGCAGAGCCTGGGATGAAACCTGCACCAGTCTGCCTATTTACACATCTTTCCTCTATCTGCCCCTCTCATCTGAAAGCAAGACACAAGTCTGTGAGTCACAAGCAGCCTAATTTGAGAGAAGCCAAAGCCACTTCTGAGAGACACCGGCTGATGGGCCAGACTCTGGTCCTGCTGGAGAAAACCTCCCGGCAGTCCCACCAAGGCATCCAACTGAGATAAAACGTGGCAAAACACGTCTTGTTAAACGACCTTGGCAGAAATAATTTCATAAAGTGCATCCTGTTGATGGTAAGTCCTTCAGGCCAGGGCTGTGAATCCTCCACATTAACCGTAGTGTCCACACTCAGCATGAGGAGGAGGGATGGAGAACAGTTTGGTGGACAAGCCTGAGCCAAGGGCTTCAGCCTTGGGGCTTTTTGAGTGCTGCAGCCTGTGTGGGCACTGGACGGGCACAAGCCTGGGCAAAGCTTGACATCTCCCAGCTGCGTAGGCAGAATTTAATTTTGCCACACAAAGGATGAGGAACGGGGCATACGCTGTATGGGCAGGGGGTAAGGGGGACAGCCCTCGGGCGATGAACTTCTGCTCCCTTTGGAGGAAGAAAGATGGGGGGCTGGTCTTAGGAGAAACTGGCCCCCCAGGCTCCGGCATAGGTGGCAGGACCATGGTTGCCTTGCCTGATTTTCCATAAAGCCTCACGGATTTCACTGCAAGGGCAGAGTTTGGCTTTTCCACCAGCATATACAGAAGCCACACCACACTGACAGCACAGCGACAGACATTGTCACTTGGTGCTCCCCTGCTATTGAGCACCGTCCATCCGAGCAGAGCAGATGCTGTGAAGTAGAGGGCGAAGGTCTGGCCCATGCGGTTGGCATCCCTGAGCGCCAAGGCCCCTGCAACAGAAAGCAGGGAGCCTGACGTTGTGCTGAGGTTTTTGCTGGTCCGGATGCCGAGGTGCACAGCGGCAGCATGCCTCGGGGAAACTGGTGTTTTCTTACACCCTGACATCTCCCCTGGGATGAAAGCCCCTTGTTTTCCCATCTGGTCTCAGTAAGACGAAGCTTGCTGGAGCTACGCTAAAACATATGGCATCATCGTCAGCAAACAGGCTGAGCCAGCCCCTTGCTAGCGCAGACTAATGTAAATCCACTGTTCTCCAAAGCCCGGCTGGTGTACAGACACCAGAGAAGCTGAAGTGCTGGCATAAAGTCCAGGGAGTCATTTGCTTTAAAATAAAGCAGGGTATGACTGTGACACAGCCACAAAAGGGGACACGCACAGACACACACTGTCAGCACAGGGTGGTTGGGGCTGGTCAGGGATCTCTGTTGTAGGAGCTGTCATCCCTTGAGGTGGACATAGTGGTACCTGGAGATACTGGTCACTCGCCCCGGCCTGCAAAAGTGCTTTGTGGAATGTGCTTTTTAATTGCCAGAGGTCGCCTCTGGAAGAGGAAAAAGCAGTACTTCCCCTAGCATGGTCATGTCCTTTGCTAGTATAGCTCTTCTGGGGTCTGCAATCAATGTCCACCATGGTGCAAGAACCCTGTGCATGCTTGTCCAGCCTCTCACTGCACTTCAGGGGGATTTGAGGTCCATCACTGTTCTCCCTGCATGTAAGGACTGGTTTTCTGAGTGCCCTGAAAGTCTCTTTTTCTCTGGTCTGGGCCCCAAAAAGAAGCACGGTTATTCTCCCAAAAACTTCCTCCACACATCTAAGAGAATGAAGGATAGCTCCTGCACAGCTCGAAGGTAAATTACAGCTTTCTGAGGTCCTGGGGATGCTCTTTTCGCGGAGGCAAGCTCCGTCCCATGTCACCACCATAAGCAGGGTCACCCCCAAGCCCTCCCAGTTGCCAGCACAGACCCCATCATGTGACATTGAGCATTTCCAGTTTGCAGGCTAGCTTTCTTTGCATTTTATTTCCCAGTTATGATTTATATCCTTGCTGATGGATGTGTCCACACAGTCAGCGTGCCAGGCTGGGCACAGCCTGTCCTCTAAACTGAGCCTGGGGTGCTGTGGGCACAACCAGCCGCTCCCAGGCTCTCACAACGTTTTTGGCTCTGAAGATGTTTGTGTTCCAGTTTCCTCATTTGGGTCTTCATCCACCTCAGGGAAGTTGAATTGGCCATTATGTGACAGGGAGTGGAGGACCCTTGGATAAAATACCCTCCGGGCAGACGATGTACTGTTGTTTTACAAACCTTCCATCACCCTGACTTCAGCAGGTACTGCATTACGTGAGCTACTTGAGCGTATTGCGAGCAGAGTGTTTTGCTCCCAGCATCCTGTTTAGGGGTTGTTTTCATTTCGGGTGAAACCAGGACTTGTACGAATGTGGATGGACCCCTGTCCTATTTGAAGAGCCAAACAGAAGGTACAATTCCCCCACCGACCTCTTTAATCGCTGCTGCTCTGCTCCACGGACCATGCTCCACTTGAAAGCTGGTCCCATTCCTCTGCTTAGAGCCGGAGCAACTGTCCATTGCATAGATCCCAGCACCAGCATGGGACCCCACGGCAAACCCTGCAGCTCCTACCCCAAACGCCTCGCCAGTGCACCGAGCAGGGGCAGGAGACACTGACACCTCCTGGTGTAACGTATCGCTAGGAGATGATTCACCAGCCACCACCTGAGAAATTCTGATTTAGGAAATACCCAGCACAACACACTGGATTCCACTCTGGTGCATGGGCCACCCTGAAACCACGTCTTCCTTTGAAGCGCCACGAGATGCTGCATTGTTATAACTAATGCATGGTTGTTTTCTTGCTATTTCTTTAGCATCCCACTGTTTCCCTGCCAAAGGCGTGGCTTAAGTAAAAAATAGCCATTCAATTTTAAATACAGTTTGCCATACAGCTCAGCGTTTGCTAATATCACAGAAACATTATTAATGTCTTTGAGAACCCTTTTTATGCAGGCTCAAGCGCTCTGTGCTCCTGTCCAGCCCAGAAAACATTTCTGTGTCCTTTCCCCCAGCGATGAACCTGAATGTACCATCGCTCATGGGCTCATGGACCGCTCCGTCTTGCTGTCATTCACTGGCACTCAGTCCAATTCAGCAAGTTTGCAATGGGAACTAATTAGAAAGACCCTGCTGATGAGAGAGTCCTAGGGCAGATGGAAGCCAGACCCCAGTATCTCCCTTACATCTCTGATGGAAGAGAAATGCAAAGAAAAATCATTGCAACAAATGCAAATCAAGTTCTATATCCCTTGTTATCACAAGCAAGTCAGAACGCTGAGTCCCGATATTTTAAAGTTATTTGTAGGACAGAGTGTCACAGACTAACACCATCCTGGAAAAGTGGACCAGCAATTATTCCCTGTGTTTTACAAAAAAAGAGGACAAAAAAGAAGCGACCATACTCGATTTTTCCTGATATATATAGATTATTCATAAAATAGATAATTTTGTGTCTAAAATAATAGTGTCTAATAAAAATAGGCACTTCTTGCTCCTTAAATAGAATTTAAAAAGTGATGCAGAGCCCAACTCGAAGCAGGCTCAGCCTTCAGAGCCACACTGCCGTTCCTGATTTTCCCAGGGAAGCATCCTCCGGGCAGCCCTCGGGTTCGGGATGCTGTCACTGTGACATCCCCGGCCCTCCCAAACCGCCCGGCTCAGACCCCTCCCGGCTGAAAAATGAAGACAGTGGAATAAAAGGGAAGCAAAACTCTTTTGATTGCATAGTGCCACCCACTGTCGGAGAGACAGACGGCACCGGGGCTGCTGCTGGGGACATCACTAAGATAGATCCGAGACGTATCATTTTGATATCTAAGACAGCTAGGAGAGCTATAAGGCAGCACTGTACGTACAGCGGGATATACACACCCCCCTACATACAAACTGTGGGGTCAGGCGGACGCCAATATTTATCCGTGTGACCATCCTGAGTCCGGAGGGGGCAGAGCAAGCTGGGGCGAAGCGAGAGGTCCCGCAGGGTGAGGGAGATCCAGCAGTGAGCAGCCCTTGCTGGAAAAACTTTGGGTGGGTCTGGGGGTCACAAGCCCCCAGGAAAACATGTCAGCTGGGCACCAGCCCCTCTTGGTGGCCCGCAGATGTAGAAGGGATGGGTAAGGAGGTTGGGAGGGGCTGGAGATACGGAGGTAGGGGGGAACGTGGGCCCACGTGCCACGTTTCTTTGGTGAAGGTGCGTAGTTTGTTGTTTGAATTTGACATGTGCGTTGATTATCATCTGCTTAGGTGGGATGGATGGAATTATGTGACAAATTTCCTCTGTCCAGACATCAGGTGGAAAAAAAATCCACCCAAAGCATCATGTCTGGATTATGCCTATGTACGTCTACAGAAGGGAAGGTATTTCGACCATCTTACAAGGAGCTCAGACCAGAGCATCCCAGCATAAGCCCAAACCCATGAAACGGTGTATCCTGGGCACACACCACGCTGTGTTTCTCTGTACATCCACCACCCGTGGCCAAAGGCAACTCACGGAGCTGGCGTGCGGGGTGTGCTCTGGGAGCTCTAGCAGGATGGTGTGCTCTTCTGCAGAGATGCCCTTGGAGAAGAGATCTTTCATGCAGATTGTCATTTGCTGCCATTTCCCTCCCCGCAGAGGCTGCCTCCTCCTCAGCAGACACTGTCCCCAGGGAGGGAGGGCTTGTGAAATATTCATGTATCAGAAGAAATTACATTTGTAAGCGTGGACTGCGGAGTGACAACTGGCTGGAGGGTTGAGCAGGGAAAAACAATAGGAGAGAGGGAGAGAGGAAAAAAAGGCGGCACACGGGAAATGAAAGGTGAGCTGTGATTTCTCCGCACCAAAATGCACACCGAGTCTCCCGGTGACAAGGAGCCTCCCCGGCTCTGCTGGTGTTCTCGGCTCTGGTGGCCACAGGGATGCTCCAGCATCCATTAGGTCAGGAGTGTGGC
Source organism: Falco punctatus (assembly GCF_963210335.1). Taxonomy (NCBI): domain Eukaryota; kingdom Metazoa; phylum Chordata; class Aves; order Falconiformes; family Falconidae; genus Falco; species Falco punctatus. The sequence goes on from NC_137584.1 coordinate 89,798,135, forward strand.
TGGCTCTGACCATGGGAAGCGAATTGATTTTCTCCTTGCTCAGTGATGGCTAAACAGCATTTGCATTCACGCTTCCATGAGGCTGGAGGGTAACATCACCCGAGCACACACAAGAGGCAAAACTGTCCCCTAACCACCGGCAGGTCTGTGTCACTGGCTGGAGTTGTCTGGCTTCTCTGCAGAGGCTATCCCGGTTTTAAAGAACTTTAAAAACCCCACAAATCCACATTTTGGGATCTTCAGTCAAATTAGATTGAGCAGCAGGGGAAAATGCAAAACCAAGCCCATTTAGTCCTGCATGACAGGAGGCTTCAGATGCACGGTTGGCAGGACACAGCTGGCTGCTTGGGGCAGCCCTCAGGTATCTCCAGCACACAGCTGCAAATCTTTTACATCGTGATGGACCCCTAACATCCCCGGAGCTTAGTGCAGGACCTCCTTGAGAAATGCGTATTCCCCCTTAAACCACCCGCTTTCTCTTCCTCTGCTCTCCGTGCCTCAAACCGAGGACCGGATTCCTGACCAAGGTCTGGAGGCAAAGACTTCTAGCAGTGACAATAATAGTAAACCCAGGAATAATCAGGTATTTTAATGCTGTGATCATTAGGATCCCCTCCTAGCTGCTGCTGTCTGTTGCCCGCTGCTGCTTAATTTACTCAAATACCTATAGGGAAGGGGTCTGAAAGCATCCTATAGGTGTTTTCTCGAGGGGGTTGTTTCCCCCCTGCACAGGCTGGGTCCTTGCAGCCTCCCTGCACCCTCCTCGCTCGGTCCTTGCCTCCCTCGCAGCAAGCATATGCATGCTCGCATGATGTAGAAACAAGTTTTGACTATTTTAGGGCCTGAAATTTCCCTGTCGGCATGGCAACTTTCAACTCCTCACCTCTGACGGAAGCTGCTTAAAATAGAAAATCTAGAAAGCAGGCATCAGGCTCCAGGCTCAGCAAGCCCCGCTCCAGCACTGCAGGCAGGGCAGGATCTGGCCTCTCTGGGCTGGAGGAACGCCGGGGCTATGGGTGACCCATCACCACACACACGCTACAACTGCAGTTTTTAAAACACCACCCGCACCTTCATGATCGCTGCAGTCTAAAGTACCCTCTCCCTGCCAGCCCTCCTCTGCTCAGCAAAGCTTCATCTCACTGTTCTCGGATCCATCTGCAGCCACTGAGCTTCCACCTTTCCATGGATGCCTGCTCCATATACTTTCTCGCAGACCTCCAGGGCTGCTCAGTGCCATGGGATTGCAATTTTGAGAAAGCCTCAACCCTCTGAGATTCCTTTTTATTATTACTTTTTATCGGAAAGCCCATTCATTTTTACAACTATTTTTTTCCCAAACCATTTTTTCCCCCGCTCACACATAAACAATTGGGATCGCACGGGGCCATGAGGGCGTGTGGTGTGTCTCTAATCCCTGCTTAACCTAATTCATTTTCTGTCTAAGAACAAAACTCTGCGAGATTCATTCAAGGAGCCCGGATTATGTCTCTCTCAGCCTACAATGCTCACATAGGATTAGGGAATAAAAAACCCTAGAAGTCATCAGCGAGCCACTAAAACTGCAACAACCCAAACATGTAGAAAATCCCTTTCTGCACCCAGATTTCAGCGAGGAGCCAGGATGTGCAGGAAGAGCTTCTCCGCTGAAATGGCATCGCCAACGCAGCACCCAGTCCCCAGAGATATTTTTAGGGTCTTTCAGGACCTGGACCTTGTTGTCGTATTTTGTTTCTGAGGTTTTTTTCTTCTTTTCTTCTCTCTGTTACCCAAAGTCTTCTGGAAAGTTCAACAGGGTCAAGTCGGGGTGTCTGGGGTTTTTATTTGGCTTTCTGGTGGGAAAGGTAGGTGATCTGAAATTGGAAAAATAAAACCGATCTTCTGCGCAGGGAAGGAGGGCTTGTTTTGTACAAACATAATCACTGCTGCTTGTTGTTGCTTCTAGGAGAGCTTGTTGACATTTTTCAATCAAAATACTTTCCCCTCTTCCTCCAACTGATGTCTTCTTTTTTTTTCTCTCCCTTCAGTTTTGGCAGGTAAATACTATGTAACACATGTTTTTTTAAACAATTTAGGTGCTTTCACTTCTCCGTGCAACAAACGCCTAAGCATTTTCCCCCCTTTCTGCAACTGGGCAGGCGTATTAATACAATGAAGGTGCCTCTCCCCTGGCTTTGTTTTATTCATTCCCACCCTTTCCCACTGCTTCCCTCCCTCCCAAACTTGCCAAAGCTGCTCCAGCTGCAGGGCAATCCCCAGTTCTCCTCCAGAGAGCCTGAAGCACCCCACTGAGCCAGGCTGAGCCAGTAACCTTTGCTTCCCAGGATAAAAAATGGACTCACTTCTTAAAGTGTTCCACTTTTCCCTTCTTCCTGGTAATTTGGGATGCGCAGGTGCTCGGCTGAGCCCCCTTTAACAAAGCATCTTTCACAGGAGCCTGCTGAAGGCTCCTGGCTCCGGGGGAAGCAGGAGAACAGCTGGAGGGGACACCAGCTCCAAGCGCAGGGCTCTGGCCAGGAGCAAGCTGGGGGGGACCCTGCTCCCTGCAGCTGCTTCCAGCCTCTTTAGGGTATACAGGGTCCCTTAAAAGCTGCCAGGGGAAACGGGGATCCCTGTATTCTACCTGATTTGTGTTTCCCAGCCACCGTTCACAGATTCCCTTAGAGGAAAATCAGGGATGCCCATTCCCCAGACAGAAAACCAGGAGCCTGCATCTCTTCCGCATGATGCCAGTGAAGGTTTATTGCTTTACTGCCACGAGTGTGTGCTCTTGTTCGGCCTAAGAGGCAGCAAATCCCCATTTCCCAGGCAAGGCTCCTCCCGAGCTCCTCTAAGGACAAGAGAGCTGCCACAGCCTCCAAGGAACACCGGGAAGAGGCTGGGATATCAAGAAAATGCAGCCAAGCTGGGCAAGCAGGTACCAGACGCTCACTCGAAGGACTTGTGGATAAGAGAAAAACAGCAAAAGAAATTCCAAAAGAAGAATAAGGGAGGAAAAGAAAGCACTTACGGTCTCATTTCCAGGCTGTCATGGTGTGAGCCCTGCCGGGCCAACAAATTCGGGGTCTGGAGGGATTTACCAAGGTGTGATCACTCCAAACATAAGCTTTCCTTCAGCTACTGAACAGCAAAGCGAAGTTAATATACTCATGTAGTTGCATTTATATATGGATCCGTAGTATCGTTATTAACACAGTCAGCCCCAGGAGCTCTATTACTTGATTCCCCTGGGAGGGACACGCGTCCCAAGGTGCCCTGGGCACAAAGCCCATTAGCCTGGAGCTGCGGGTGGCTTCCCGCAGGGCTGGGAGGGCTACAGAGGGTGTCTGTGCTAGGGCCGACGGAGCAGACAGGGTAAACGCCCTCGGCCCCAACTATTATAGGAAAGGGTGAGCCCAGAGCCCTGACTCAGTCCCCAGGAGACACCCAGCAGAGGAGCTTGTGGTCACCCGTGCATCCCTCCTGCCCCACCGCTCGCCTTTGCTGTGGCTGCAGCTGGCCCCCTCCCAACGGCTGAGCCTCTCTGACCTCTGTTCCCAAGGGAGTGTACCCCTCCTTTCCCAAATTCACCCCACTTGCCTCCTGCTCCTCCTCCCAGGCAGCCCCAGTTTCTCCTTTGGGTGCTCCCTTCTCCATAGCGGGGACTGGAGGTGATGGAGTTCCCTCTGGCCAGCCCCGGGTTAAGATTAGCCCATTGCTCCCTACTTGTAGTGTTTATCTTGCTGTGTGAGAGCTGAGGTGGAAAAAAATCACTGGAAATAAATCCAAGTTAACTCTCTAAGCCCTCTCCCTGGTTTAAGCTTCTCCGTCAGCCCCACAGCCTTGCCAGCTTATTGAGCGACAGCCACACCATCGCGTCGGGATGGTCAGGAGGAAGAGGAAGGATGAGGGAGCAGTGCAGCAGATTTGTCCCAACAAAGCAAGTTTTTCCTCTGTGCCACCTTTGCTCCTGCTCCCCTCCTCCCGGCCCCTCAGCAGCCACGAGCTGAACCCCAAACCAGCCCCGAGGCTCTGTCCAAGGGAGCAGGAACCCGCTGGGAGAAGCACAAGTGTTGGGGTAAAGGCTGTCCTGGTTTCGGCTGGGATAGAGTTAATTTTCTTCTTAGTAGCTGGTGCAGCGCTGTTTTGGTTTTAGTGTGAAATAACCTTGGTAACACAGGGATGGTTCGGTTGCTGGGAGCAGTGCGTACTCTGAACCCAGGACTTTTCCAATGTCCCAGGCTCTGCCAGCGAGGGTGCACAAGGAGCAGGGAGGGGACACAGCCAGGACAGCTGACGCCAACCAGCCAAAGGGATGCTCCATACCACAGAGCATCATGCTCAGTGTATAAACTGGGGGGAGCTGGCTGGGGGCCACTGATCGCTGCTGGGGGACTGGCTGGGCATCGCTCAGTGGCGGGGGAGCAACTGTACTGTGCATCACTTGGGTTTTTTCCCCTTGGGTTTTATTCCTCCCTCTCCCTCTCCCGCTTCATTACAATTATTGTTGTTACTACTATTTTTACTTTATTTCAATTACTATCTCAACACATGGGTTTTTCCTTTTTCCAGTTCTCCTTGTGCCATGGTGGGGGGCGAGCGGAGCGAGCAGCTGTGTGGTACTTAGCTGCTGGCTGGGGTTAAACCATGACAAGGGAGAAAGGATCTCTTAAAATTATTTTTAAAAGGTCAATTTACAAAAGGCTACTACTTAATTTAGAATATATTTCTAATGCAAATTGCCTGGGTATGTTGTACAGACTACTAGAAAGTCCCTTCTATACCTCACAGTTAGCCTGACTATTTAAAATCCCCTCTCTCCCCTCCCCAAATACCTCCTCGACTGCCACTGCTTGCAGGACATCTGCCAGGGAAGGATGATAAGACAAAGAAGCAAACATAAATCACAGCCGCTAATTGCAAAGCCATATGTATCTGTCCTTGCCCTTTTGTGCCTTCACCTTCAATCCACAGCTTGCCCATCCAATCCATCTCCCTGTCATTACTGCTTTTTCGCATCTCTCTGTGCTGCTCCCCTTTATGTTTTGAAGCACAGCCTCTTCTTCTCCATAATCAGCTTGACTTCGTGCGTTGCCATCCTTGAACACCTCTGGCCTTCCCTTTGCCAGCTCGTTCGCTCCTTTTACATTTCTCCTCTTCTTCCTCTAGCGTCACCCCCTTCCTTACCTCCCCGCTTGTCTCTCTGAGCAGATAACATGAAACATTTCGCTGATGCTGTGTTTCTTCATACATAAACTAATTATGGTCTACAAGCTAGCAGGTCAGCAGTATGATCCTTATTTTTGCAGCCCTTGATCCCACTATGGCAATGCAAACATGTGCACAGAGGAAGGATGAAGATCTTTCGGGGACATGGTCAAACCTGGCCACCAAAAACCTGTAAAACCAGTAAAAAGGCTGCTTCACATCTTAGAAGCACTCCCTTGTCAGCACAGGCTGCTCTTGGTGCTCAGGAGGAAAGCCACGTCAGCTGCAATTTAACATCCAGAAGTATTCTGGAGGCAAAGCTGCCAACCTTGGGGTCACCTCCTCATCCTTAAAACATGAGCCGGCTCCCAGATTTTGAGATACAGGGTTTTAACTGGCCAGAAGAGTGTTGGGAGACTGTAAGAGGCCACAGTTTTACTTTCAAGTGATTTATATATATATATATATATATCTCTCAGGGATAGATCCAAGGGAAATAAGGAAACCCCTTAGGGATGGATGACGAGGGGTTAGTTTATCGTGTCCCTGGGGGGAAAATAAATTGCTGGGCAAACCAAGAGCTGACTGTCTTCGTGGCCGTGTGTGACCACCCGCAGCAAACAGTGCCTGACATTTGCTGCCAGTGCTTTGTTCAAGCCTAAACTGCCTCCACCTGAGCAAAGTTGCTCTGCAGGTTTCAAACACTGAAAAATCAGAGGGAAAACAGGGTTAAAATCCTTAGGGGAACAAAGCAAACCAGAGAAGTTCTTCCCTAAGCCAAATACCACTCTGTTTTGCAGCATTGGTGGGAAACTTCTGGACTGTGGGACCTCAGCGTTAGCAAACCTTGTTAACAAGCTGCTCAAGTGTTCATGTGAGGCACCAGAAGAATGGGTTACATGTCTTATTGATTTAATGACAACTATCAGTGCTAGGAATTGATGCTTTCATTAGAAAAAGCAGATTAGCAAAAGGCTTGTGGATGTTTGGCCAACTCAGGAGATGGCAGGGTACGAATGGTTTGCCCTGTTGAAATATAACTTACAGGCAAGATGTAACGGAGGAAGGATGTAACCTGCTAATACCACAGTGCTGAGACACAGCCCTGCTTTAGTGGATTTAAAAATCCCATAGCTGCTGATACCCACTGAAGATTAGGATCCCATCCCTCCGGAGAAGAGTGGCAAAATCCCCGATGGAAGGTAGCGCTTGTTGCTAAATATCTGTCTTTGAAGCCCCAGGAACAGGATTCGGTTTCCCCATACTGGAAATCTTGGCTGATGATGCCTAGAAAAATATAGGCAATGTGAGGCAGAGGCAGCTTCCTCAGTCGGATAAAAAATAAATCAGAAAGGGAATCAGAGAGTGACAGAGGGGTTGAGGTGGGAAGGGACCTCTGGGGATCATCTGATCCAGCCCCCCTGCTCAAGCAGGGCCACCTAGAGCCAGTTGCCCAGGACTGTGCCCAGACAGCTTTTAAGCATGCCCAAGGATGGGGACTTCACAACCTCCCTTGGCAACCTGTGCCGGTGCCTGGTCACCCTCGCAGAGAAAAAGCACTTCCTGATGCTCAGGAGGAACCTCCTGCATTTCAGTTTATGCTCATTGCCTCTGGTCCTGTCCCAGGGCACCACTGAGAAGAGCCTGGCTCTGTCTTCTGTCCTCCCTCCCTTCAGGAATTCATACACACCGAAGAGATCCCCCCTGAGCCTTCCCTTCGCCAGGCTGCACAGTCCCAGCTCTCTCAGCCCTTCCTCATGTGAAAGATGCTCCAGTCCCTTCATCATCGGATTGGCCCCTTGCTGGACTCTCTCCAGTATGTCCATGTCTCTCATGTAGTGAGAAGCCCAGAACTGGACCCAGCGCTCACCAGTGCTGAGCAGAAGGGAAGGATCACCTCCCTCCACCTGCTGGAGGTGGATCATCTCTTCCAGCCCAACCTGTTGGCTTGCTTGGGCACAAAGACACGTTGCTGGCTCATGTGCCACTTGGTGTCCACCAGGACCCCCAGGTTCTTCTCTGCAGAGGTGCTTTCCAGTCAGTCAGCCCCAGTATGTACTGGTGCCTGGGGTTATTCCTCCCCAGAGGCAGCACTTTGCATTTCCCCTTGTTGAACTTCATGGCAGCTCAGTTCTCCAGCCTGTTGAGGTCCCTCTGGATGGCAGCACAGCCATCTGGAGTATCAGCCACGCCTCCTAGCTTTGTGTTGCCTGCAGATTCACTGCAGATGCACCCTGTTCTGTTCCTGAGGTCATTAACGAACAGCTCTGGCCCCAGTGCCAACCCCTGGGGTGCACCTCTTGTGCACCCCCAGTAGACTTCGTGCCGCTGACCACAACCTCCTGGACCCAGCCATTCAGCTGGCTTTCAACCCACCCCACCAACCCCTCATCTCACCTGTCTACGAGGGTGTTATGGGGTGTCAAAAGCCTTACCGGGGCAGACAACATCCACTGCTCCCCCGGCGTCCACCCAGCCACCCCACTGCAGAGGGCGACCAGGTTGGTTAAGCGCCATCTCCCCTTCGCATTCCCCTTTTTCTGCTGAAATAGTAGCAGAGCCCAAGGAGGTGGCATTTTAAGAAAACAATGAGATTAAAAGACTGACGCTAAGTGTTCACAGCACTTCTGACAGAGATAAACTGCGGTATCGGTTTCTATCAGATTGAGAGCACGCGGCCGCACTTCAGGGGAGAGGCTTAATGATTCAATAGGGCTTTCCCAACCCTCGCTATGAGCTTCAGCAGCACACACGGGTATGGGAGCATCAAGCAGCGACAATCGCAGATGTAAATAAATAGTTAGAAGCACTCATTTGGAGACCAAGTGCTGAAGGTGTTGCTTGGGCGTATTTCACACAAGAAGCAAAGCAGGTTTCCCTGTGCCAGGTTATGTCCCACACCTCCTGGAGAGGGGATAACAGTTGGCTCTCTTCATCCATCTACCGGCCCTGGGGCTACAGCCTGTGTTTCGTTTGGTGTTTTGGGCTTTCACTGGCACATAGTGTTCATGTGAGTGCACAGTGATCACACACGTGGTGGGAAAAGGGTCAAAGATGAGTTTTCCAGCTCCTGCTTCCTCTCTTTCTTCTTTTTCTTGTCTATCTCTCTTCCCACTGTGGCCCCAGTTCCTGTTTCCCAGAGGAGCTACTCTACGTTACCCTGCCGAACAAGGACATCTAGGGTTCAGCTCTGAGTCGCCATCCATCTGTGGCCTCCACTCTAACCTTCTACCTTCAAATAGATGGAAAAGGAAGAAAGAAGAGAAAATTCCATGTGGTTGCTTGTGGTGCTGCCTGTACCATGTTTGCTGGGGGACAGGGACTTAAATCTCTGGCATCCTCACTGACCTCATTACTGAGGAGGGATGTCCTCTGCAAGCTACATCTTCACTGCATGATACTGAGGCTTTGGCCACCAAGGGACAATGTTTAATCATTGAAACATGACAACACGTGTGGACCCAACAAGACCTACCAAGTTTTATCTGCAAGGAGAAGGGAAGCTCACAACGGTACCAACTGCTCTGTTTCCCCTTAACTCAGCATCATTGACAGGTATTTACTACAGCAGCTAAAAATCACACAGTTTTCCTTGATAAAATTAAGGAAGAGAAATGGAGAAGGACACAACTGAAGATCAAGATCAAGTACGTAGATTGCCAGAGAGTAAAAGTCCTGAAAATGCCACAAAGCGATCAGACTTCCTTATTGCTGCCACTGGGGAAGGTTTTTTTAAGTGCAATAGCAGCAAATAGACCAAAGAAGGAAAAGGAAAGATATGCCTTAAATGACCCCCAAAGAAATCCTCCTCCTTGCAGGAGTCTCTGTGAAGCTTCACCTTTCTGATTATTTTTTAACACCCTGCTTAGACCACCATACTGACTATGAACTTGATTAAGTTGCCCCCCAAACTTAAAACCAGGAGATCTGTGTTAATTAACACCCCAAAAAGCTCTAGTTCCAAATCCCACATAAGAGGCTCCGGCACCCACAAATTTCACAGGATTTTTGGGTGCTCACCACCTCCCAGGCAGGGTGCGTCCTCAAATGACAGAGCTGAGAAGGAAAAAAAAAAAAAAAAAGAAGAAAGAAAGAAAAAAAATACTCTCAAAATACATGTAAAACATGCTTCTGATGCAAAATTAGCATTTGGCAGAGAAGTGACTCACAGTGACTGAGGGCTTCGTGCATCCCTCCTCTGAAGCAGCCAGGATCTTTTTCTGGCTTGTGAATCACCAGAAAATGGTAGATGAGCACGTCTTGACCTAAGCAAAAACTGAGGGTGTTAAAGAAGATGAACGGCTCTGCTCTGCTCTCTGAAACAGCGCTGCTGGCAACTTCGCGGTGCCAGGAAGAGGGCGAACAGCATTTCCAGGAGTCAGTTAAAAGGCAGAAAGCCTCTTTTACAGTGAATTCTCAGGCTTTGGAAAGCCTGACTGTGAACTAAAGGTGGATTCAGCTCTACGTGGAGCAGGCTCCTGCACGTGAAGGGGATTTTTTTTTTTGCAGGACCCCATCCTTTAGAGGGTTTGAGGTGTTTTCCAGATGCTTTTGTGACCCATACCCCCTCTCACAGTTTAAAAATCCCACTTTCAGGCTCTTCACAAAACCCCTTCAGACTCCTTGGAGAAGAAGCGGTGGGAGTGGGGACAGTGGAAGCAGCCGAGCATCACCTGAAAGCCCACCTGTGTGCTCCCCCTTCCCCACACAAGCAGCACTGGGGCAGCAGAGCCAGATATTCAAGGACAGGCCACATGAATTGCAGTTTTACCTGCTAAACTGCTACAGGTCAGAAGGAAGGAGACATCTATATGTTTATTAAGTGGAGCACATATATAATTAATTTGGGTTAGAGTCTGGCTGCATGAAACCAGGCAAGCACGGCACCTCCAGCTCCACAACATTTTGGCAAACCCTTTCTGACCAAGGCAGGGCGCTGCATGAAGCTGACAGACACATCTGGCTGTGCAAACACTACCCTGACGCCCCAGATGTGCTGCTCTCTTGCTTTTTGCCCCCGTGGGTGTGCTCTGTGGGGTGGCGGGGCAGTGACCGCAGGAGCCCTGGCTGTCCAGGCAAGGAGAGGTATAGAAATACCTTCTGTTTGTGAACAAATAGCCGTCCTGACTGGGTTTTCTGATTGCTAAGGTGAAAACTTCAGCCCTTGTTCTGCTCCTTGTTTCCTAATTATCCCTCTTGTCATACATTGTTCCTACATCTCCTTAAATTATTTTTTTAATCCAATTGACTCCTCACAGCAACATCTCTGACTTGAGCAGTCTCTCATCCTGCAGCACAGAGAAATGTTGACGATGATCTTTTTTGTTTCTCATCAAGTAGAATTAAGTGCCAGCTTTTGTCATGGCTACAAAACAGTCTCTTCTCTCAGCAGAGGATTCCCTTCGGATAATTGCTCATCACAAAATAGTACCTTCCCAAGCATCCCTCATTAATTATCCCCCTGGTCAAGATTTCCAGGACCTACAAAAACATCATGACACCGATGTCATGGGTTAACCTGAACTCATCTTAAACAATCTAGCTCAGGTTTTGCGGGAAGCATAGCCACAACTATAGAGAAACACTGAGGGTAAATACTCCAGGTGGTGGTAGGGAAAATCTTAGCTGGGTTCTGTGCTATGGCAGCACTATGGTGTCGGTGCTGCTAGAGGCGCTTGAAGGATGCCCGGGCGAGCGGCTGGGTGCATCATTCCTTGTGACTCCAGACATCCAGGTGCAAAACCCATTTTTGCCACTTGTGTCGCGAACACAGGCAAGTGACTTCAGGCTTTTGGGCTTCCCTTCTTCAGGCTCTAAAGGAGGGTGAAAATTGCTTCCCGCACCGCAGAGAGCCGTACAACGCTGCTGCTGCAGGGGGCCCAAGGAGGAGCCCACAGAGGCTTTCCACAAGGATGCTGCTCGGTAGGATCATCCACTGCCCTAAGGTACCTGCTGAAGCTTTTTGTTGAGCAGCAAAGGAGCGATGCACAAGCGATGTCAGGGCAGCTGTGCAGATCTGAGCACAAAAAGCTGCCTTAGCAAGGCTGCCACGCTGAGCTCTTCAGCTAAGCATGGCAACAAAGACAGGCAAAGAAAGAAAAAAAAAAAAAAAAAAAAAGGAGTAAAATTCAAATACTGCCATGGCTTTCATGGTAATCAGCACAGCATTATGCAGAATGATTTGTAATTTTACACTGACGGCTATTATCTTCTGACAGCCACCATGACTTAAACAAATGTCTGATATTGCAGAGGGCTGAGGGTTTTGTGCCTTTGACAAGAACCTCACCACAATAAGGAGCCCAAAGAGAGGGAAACGCTGTTCTGCAGCCTCCGTTTCTTTCCTGATATATGAATCGTGGCAGTCCTTCCTTGGCGCTTATTAAGCTTGGTGCTTACGGTAGCGCTTTGATGTCAACCCCGCTTGAAGTGCCTTTTGCATAGCAATAGAAGAAACAAGCCCTGTGGACTCTGCTTGTAACATTCTCCCTTTCTTCAGATGGAGTAGCGCTCGGAGGGAGAGAGGATGCAAGGCCGAACTCCACAGCTTGACCCAACACGACACATTTTGAATATGAACAAGTAACGTCAAAACAATATTTAAATTATTTTTTTAATGCCTTCTAGATGGGCAAAGCAGGTAGCAAGTGCCTGGGTGATATGTAATTAAATAACTCTTCAGACGTACAGGTTCATGGCAAAGCATCTAATCTTCCTTATAACTCATAAAACAAGGGAAGCAAGAAAGCAAGAGGCACAAAAGAATCCAGAGAATGAGAAATACTCTCATTTACCTTGACTTTTATCTTGTCGTTTCAACCTAATTTCTTAGGAATCCAAATTGTGAACTGCCCCAGTGACTGGGAGAGCTTCAGACTCACAAGCTGTCTGGTCCTGGACACGGAATAGCATCGCTCACCAAATGGGACGGGGCGCCAGAGCCGGACTGCTCCACTTCTGCTTCATTCATAATAATAATATTTCTCCTGCCATCAGGTCTTGTTCATTCAAGATGCCTGGGTTGCTCAGGCTCTCCCAGCAACCACAAGAATACCCTGCCAATCCACAGGGATTTCCTATAGCACTGTTTTTACAAAAAAATTAGAATTTTTAATCACAGAAAAACTGCTTAGGCCAGCGTTCCATCTGTGTCAAGCCTGGCTGGTTTTCAATCAATCTTTTGATTAAATTTTCAAGTTTTGATAGAAAAGAAAGAAGGACTGAGTACACTCTCTAGGAAAATTTCATAGGGAAAAATTTTGCCTTTCAAGCTAACCAGCTGTAATTTGCCCAGAGCTGATCCACACTCACAGAACTTCTTTGATTTCTGGGGATATTTCTAGTTTTTGTCTGGCTACTTTTCATGGTTTATTTAAGGTGTTGTTGGCACGAGTGAAGTATTTCTGGGCACTTTTTTAAAAGCTTTTAAGTTTGGGGTTTTTTTGCTTTTATTCTGGAAGCGTTCGCATGCCCAACAGCTGACAAGCTGTTTCCAGCTCTAGTGGCTTGTCCAATAAAATATATTAACATTCCCTACGGCCTTGATACATTTCTGGGATGCTCAGAAAAATAAAGAGCTGGCATTCCCACCTCAAAGTCTCTTACCAAATACTCTGTTTGACATGTAAAAACCCCGCTGTCCTTAGACATCTGTAATTTAAAACTGAGGGGATATAATGTACTATCCCCTTCAGTTCCCATTGGGCCAGATTCAAGTTCATCTCCCCAGTAGCTTCAGGAGTCCTTTGGTGCAAAGTCCATGGCTTCTTGTTTTATAATTATAAGCCACTTCTGAAAATTTTGCCTGATACCACCCAACAGTCCTTAGCCCAAAGGAAGGTGTTTTGCAAAGTTGGTTTTTTCCTTGCAATGCTTTTTTTTTCTTTTTTTTCTTTTTTTCCAGGTGGTTCTTTTTTAGGGCAGGGAAACATTAGCATCTTTTTGAGGTGTTGCATGCTGGCAAAAGCCAAAGTGAGGTGGTTCAGTGGTCCCCCAAGGCAGAGGGACAGCCCTCCCAGGTGGCCACAGCACATCTGTCGGGAATTTTGTGCATGGTGGCCCCTTGGGTCTGCAGGCATGCAAGCCCAGCCAGCTGGTTGATCAACATCAAACCAGCCTCATCCAAGTAAAGTCATTTTTATTTATTATAAAGACGTGACCACTCTCCCCCGCTGCCGGCAGTGGGCACAGCTCCGTATCCTCTCCACCCCCCTCCTCCTCAAGCCTTGGCTGGGCCCTGAGGTCCTCTGATGTTTGAGATCTTCCTTTTGATCTCGGATTTAGCCTTGAGAAGAGTAAACTCTCTGCAGTCTGGCTGGAGCCGGCCAGGAGCTACTCCCCAATAAACATCTTCTCCTTTGTTTTGCCCGGGAATGTTATCTGGGTCATTGTTTCACCTTTCCTGCTCCTTCCAGCTCAAGGTAACCCGAAAACACATATAAACCATAACATCGGGAGCTCCTAGATTGCAGGGTCTGTGTTCACCTACCCTTTGGATGCCTGCCTTGCCTTCATCATCCTGTTTTCCACCACGTTGAGAGCTCGTGAGATTACTCACTCCTGGTGGCGAAGTCTCACCAATCCCCTCATGTGTAGGATTTGCTGGGATAATTCTGCACAGAGGATGTGGCCAGATCCTCATCCCTCTATGGCATTTGGTGGGGAGTTAGGATGTCCCTCATCCACCTGAACAGAGTCCCTGTAAAAAAAAACAAACCAACCCTAAGGCTCAGCTCCATAACAGCAAGCAGGTCTGTAAAGAAAAAATAAAAATACAAATTCAGAGAGAGCTGACTTTTATTTCTCTACTCAGTTTCGTGTTTACTTCTAACATCAGCACTCACGGCAGGGCTCCTATATAACACACACACACACCCTGCCATAGATAATTACACTCAATTGCTAGTGTTGGTGGTGCAGGTGTCTGCCAGGCTCCACCATGATTATGGCACTCGGCCCGTGAGCAGGTCCACCATGCATGGTCCAAGCTGCATCCCGAGGATGCTCTGCTCCACTGGCAGCTCTGGGAAAATCAGAACCACCCATGATCTGTTCCAGTGGGATGCAGAGGTCTGCCCCAGCAGGCAGGCAACTGGGGCCAGTAGTTATCTAGGAGGTGGGAATAGTCCCTTTCATCTCATCAAATTAACTCCAAAGGACAAGATGGTGACGGAGCCGAGAGCAGCTGAGTTTATCACAGCTTTTAATTTAGAAGAAACCGGCTAATGTGCGCTCTGAGAAGATGGATATGACAGGAGCCAGGGTTTTAGAAAGCATTCCCGATTTTTCCAGACTTCTCAAGACCTTCCCATTACCTTTTTTTAGCCTCATGGAGATTGGCAAGGGCCAAAGTGGGATGGTGGTGGAGTGGCAGCCAGGGAAATGTAGGAGGGACTGGCTGGCGGTCCTCCAACCAGGACAGGGAGCATGGAGGCTGGTGTAACTCTTGCCCTGTGAGGATCTGCAATAGATAACCCTTTCCCATGGGCAGGGGATTTGGTGCTGGAGCTGTTGTTCCTGTGCTCACCTGCTTTTCTCCCCCAGAAAATGCCCTCTGTGAGGGAAGGACCTCACAGAGCTTTCTGAAGGCAATGGCCTGGCCCCAGCAGATAATGGAGATGCCAGGTTTGCAAAAGCCTCTAAAGCGTTTTTTTTCCTTCCTTGAATGGAATACGAAGAGAATTCCTATTTCTCTGTCTTATTTTTCAAGACCTTTGCTTGCTCTTAGATTAGTTTTCCAAATGGCCAACACAGCAGGAAGTTTAGCTAGGGCTCGGTGTTCGCCCCTTGGAGTACAAGCTGGGGCAAGTGGGCACACGATAACTCATTGCTTCCCTGCCTGGCTGCTCACTGAAGGACCTGCTCATCGACGCACACAGTACCAGGAATTAGGGCTTTATTGCCAAATCATCCTTCATTCTTGAAATCCTCTACCCCAGCACCCTGAAATATCAAGAGATAAATGCTAATTTTGGCGATACCCCGAGATGGGTTCACAGAGCTTGTTCGCGGAGTTTATCTGTATCACTTCAGCCAAAAATTGTCATAATACTTCTCGGTAATTATTTGGAAAAGCCACCTGCCTCTCTGCACAATGCGCCTGTCCTGCTCTTTTACTGGCAGCTATAGGAACCAGATGCCAAGGTGCAGAAGGTAATTTCCCCATGGCAAGGAACACTTGGCTCTTCGGCAAACTCAAAAGACCATCATGCTGACCAGCCTCTCTGGTCTTGCTTTCGGTTGTACATGAGTTGGCAGTAAAATCTTGCTCTTCCAGGCACCTTCTGTCTTCAGGTGACTTTTGAATGTAGAGGATTTGTTGCCTTGCCCGAAGGACTTGGTGTCTTGAAAGCTTCTCAGCTTATCTGGGCCATCCTTGTTTCTCAGGTGAACTTTTTTGCTATCCTCTAACCTAACCACCCTTCTGCTGCTTACATGGCCTGGTCTTTCTTTGTAAAAAGTTTGTTAAGTGCTACACCAAGATTTGCCGACCTTTCCCCCCCGCACCTCACTTTTGCCTTGTTTGTCTCACCCATCTTCAAGCAGTTCTCTGAACAGCCTAAATAAAGAGTTTTGTCATCCTGGGTGGCCCTTGTAGTCAATGGCCCAGAAGACGCAAGAGACATTTCTCCCAGCCGGAGTTATAGCTATGGGGGATTGTTTTCTATAGGGTTTCTCTTTTGACTGAGTCTAGGTGAGGCTTCCTAGATGCCAAGATGGTCATCACGGTCCCATCTTGGACAGCTTAGCGATATGCCATTAGCTAACTTGTAATTCACTTATGCTCTGATGATACCAAAGATGCTTTGTCCAGACCTCAGCCAGGCATCACACAGGTATCTGGGCTGAGATCTGGGCTATGGACAGGGTGGGACTCTCCAGGTCTCAAGTGAGAAAGATTTTGTGGATATCTGCTTTGGGGATGCAGGAGGAGTTTAAAAGAGCCAACAGCCACATGAGGTGCAACGCAGTGAAGAAAGTCGCCTTATACTAATGTTACTTTTTGGCTGATGAAAAATATGCCTTCTGTCTTCTATCAAACACACTGAAATGTAGAGGTATTAAATTAAATAATCTTCTCCTCTTCTTTTTTTTTTTCTTTTAATACCTAGCAGGCTTTTTCATATATTAACATTTGCTATAGTGGAGTGGTGAATTACTGTGGTAGAGCTGAACTGCTGTGGCTTGAAGAGTTTTGCAAAAATAGTTTTTTTATATTAGACAAACATGGAGTTTTGCTTAGTCTGAAGTAGCAGTGAATGAGGCAGAAATAAAAAACTTGGAAAGTTAAGAGACTGTGCGCTCTGTTCATTTTGCTACTTATGTAGGAGGCATTCTTGATTTTATAAGAAACCTTCTTTATGCCCCTCCTTAATCTGATGTTGTTCTTTGCTAGGACCTGGAACATGAAAATGAAAAATAATGGACTGTCCTGCATCAATTATGAGACATTTACACTTTGAACACAGCCTGTTGCTATTATTAATCTATTATTAATCATCCTTTTCCCAGTACGGATCAGGAAAACCAGGCTGCTTTGAAAACAAGCTTCCCCTGCGTGTTGATGGAGTAGGGATACTGGATGTGGCTTGGGATCCACATCTTGTTGCTCCTGGGGCACCTCCTGCCTGTTCCTCCCGCCTGAAGGGGAGAAGAGGAGCCCAGAAGCACAACTGCCAGGCCAGAAGTCACAGTCTTCACTAGGTTTCCTCCCCAGATCCACCAAGATGCTCGTGCAGGAGGGTTTCTCCCTTGCAGCTGTCCTTTCGGCAGCTCTAGCTGAGCAAACAGAGAGGGCCCACCAGGTCCCTATCACAGCTGTGGGCAACAGCCCCGGGAGAGCAGGTCAGCGCAAAGCTAGGTGTGGGATAGCTGCTCTCGTGAAATGGCTGCGGGTTAAGCGTCTGAATGGAAAAACTTCACTAAGAGGTGTATTGTGCTGCCTAAAAATAGCTACCACTTCTTTATCCAAACCACATCCCTCCGGAGAGCTCCAGTATTTAAGCACATTTGGATGCTAAGAGGAATCCTAATCAGTGAGACATTTCTCTTTGGCCACAGACCTCTCTAAAGTCACTGGGAAGCGTCCGCAGAGGCGATGGGAGAACTTGGCCGGCACCCATGCCTATGCACGGCAGCAGCCAGTTTGCTGTTTTAGTGGTTTCCTTTAATTGGGGTGACCGCTCGCATGCAGAGAAGCAAATTAAAATCCCATGAACTCAGCTATATAAGGAAGCTCACGGCTACGTGGACAAGGCTGAACGGACTGACTTGAACAGGAGGCATCACTTGTCACCCCACCCTCTGTCCCGTAGGAGAAGATCCCCTCCAGACACCATGTTTCCCTTTCCAAGAGTGTTTTACCTGGAGGGAAGAGGCTTCCCAGCATGTGATGTCTCCCTGTGAGCTGCCCATGGCATACTGAGGAGACCACGACCCACCGCACGGAGCCTGTGCCTCCAATCTCACTTCTCATCTGCCTCCTGCATCGCCAGGAGTCCCGCATCTCCCCCTCCAGCAGGTGGATGGGATTTTGAATGGGAAGGGTCAAGGTCCAGTTGAATCCAGGAGCTCCCGTTCCTCCACCACCCTCACCCTGCCAGGGCTGCCCTTTGTGGAGCTCAGCTTTGCTCCTCCCGCAACAGCAAGCGATTCAAACATTACTTAAAAAAACATAATAAAACTGTCCCACAACAGTTCCACTCTCTAAAGCACCTCTTTTTCTTCCTTCCCAGTGACTTTCTTTCTTTAAATTTAAGATGGTGCTGGTCACCTTTGCTCCAAAAATACACAAAGCTGCTGCATAACTATTTTCCAAATAATTAATCTTTCCAGTGGAATAACTTAAAGCCCCACGTTTCCTGCTATGTTATACAGCTGCAATTTGTAATGAGAGATCCTGCGCTGTGCTACGTGGGCAGAGGGCCAAGGACGTGGCGCTTTACCTACACAAGAGCCCTACATAAATAATCCTCAGCCACAAGTTAAACAGTTAGGTACTGTTCGGTTCAAGAGAAAAGGAGAGGGAAAACAAAAGCCTTTCTTCTGGTTGTCATTTCACCGTTTTGTGTTAAATTTTCAGTGGTATTTTATTTTATTTTGTAAGCTTCGGGGGCTGGGAATGCTCCCTATTCACGTGCCAGGGAAATACATGCTAAATTCCACCACCAAAAAGCAGTTTTATTGATTCATTCATGTTTCAAACAAATATTTTTTCTGCCATAAAGATTATAGCCTCCTATACTGCTAGGATCTCAGGATATGCCAAGCGTAAGCGTAGCGCTCCTTGCTTCTCTGCTCAAAACCAGGCTTGGGATGGAAACCATGGGAGATGGCCAGGAGATAAGGCAAGCACCCGGTGCCCTGGCTGGGACAGCCCTTGCAGGGCCACGAGAGCCAGGCGTAAATCACAGTCTCCTGAGACAGCAAGAAAGGATGCCAGGAGCCACGCTGGTCCCCTGCCAGCTGCTGCACAGGGGCAGCCCCAAGATGATATAAAGACGCCGTTGGCAAGCCTTCGTCCCTCCTCCGCCTGGCACAATGGGCAGCACCGTCACGCTGGAGTATGGGGGGTCTGGAGTCCCGAAATCTCTGAGTCTCGCTTGCCACGTGCATTTTATATATCCATAATAACAGCGTCGTATGTACTGGGCCGGCGGGGGGATGCAGGGTTTAGCTGCACCAGTAGCAGTGTTTATAGGTGTTATAAATCATTGTCGTCATCAGAATCATGCATACTGCTATTATATTTTCAGGATAATAGTGAGAAGGACTGGGATATGGCAAAAATCTGTTGTTAATCATTGTATTTGCAAATTGAGGGAAAGCATTTCAAAGGCTTACACCCCCGGGCTCTAATGCAGCAAAACACATATGCATGGTGTGCATGCTCACGGGTCAGATTCCCAAGGCTATTTCATCCCTAAAGACAGAGCAAGGAGCTCAGCAGAAACTGGCTGTAGGATGGGAAGGTCTAAAAGCATCTAAGCCAGTTCAGCACCTAACTCCCTGTGCTGTCAGTGGGATTTTAGGCATCTATTTGCACTTCCAGGCCCCTAAATACACTCGAAGCATCTAACCAGTGGTTAACGGGGGCTAACGTGAGGGGGGTTGGGATGGAGTGAAGGATGTGTCCCGTGTAAGAGCAGACACTGGCTGCTTGCCTCCTCTTTTTGGCGAGGAGATGAGGATCTGAGTGCATTCCCTAAAATCACAGCTCGCCCAGCCCAGTGAGGGAGCAAGCTGGGAAAAACTACTTCCAGCACCTCACAGATTTGCAGGATATCCCTATTTTGGGGGGTACCATCAGACCTCCAAGCAATGGAATGGGCTCGCGGGGAGAAGCGAGTGAGGAGACCGGAGGCTGTGGTTTCCCCTCGGCCCCATCCATGGCTCCTGCTCACACCGATGGGAATTATCCCAGGTGACGGAGAAGAGGCAGGTGCCCCTGTCAGGATCAGTCCCAGCTGGTCGATGTGCTGTCCTGGTGTCTGGGACATGTGGCGTCACATCAGCCACAACATACAGGAGTAACCCATCAAAAAGGAAACTATTCGAAATTAGGCAAACAGGAGAACAGCTTCCAAAAGGCGTGAAAATTATCTTGTTTCATGCTTAGAATAACCCCATTACTACAATATCCTGAGTGAATTATGCCAAACTTTCCATGCGCGCATACACACACAAAATCCCCTTTGGGCTGCACAACAACAGTGAGAAATTTCAGAATGGGAAGCTCCTGAAAAGAGGGAATTTGAATGAAAAGTGTCCTTTGGAATGTAACTACAAAGTGGATATCATCATGCTTTGATATTTATAATGGCAATTGTTCTCCTCATTGTGAAATACATTTCTTTTGTACCAGCAAATTCTTGAAAAAAGCATAATTTTGCACACATTGTGCATTAGGAAACTACTCAAATTAAGACCTCTTTGAGATGCTGATCAATGCAGTGGCTAGGAAGGCCAGGAGAAAAAAAAAAAAAAAAGCAGCTCAGAGATGGAAAATTATTTCCTCCTGGCAAAAGAGGGTTATTTATTGTAAATACAGACGGGGATAGCTTACACTGCATTATGTGTCTTAACTTTTCCTATCTGAGACCATAGCTGGTGGATTTTCACCCAGGCAAGAAGCCCACAGAGGTAATCACGCTTCAAAAGCATTTTACGTCCTCCTTGCACATGGGTAAATACCCCACATGCCATTAAACTCTGGGCGTCTAATGGAGCTGATACCACAGAACTGGAGAAGTGATTAAATCACAGTTGTCGTTACCGTGTCTCAGTGGCCGATCGGGCTGTGATGACAGAAAAATGAAGCCCTTGCCAGCAGGCTGTGGAAAGAGATGGTCAGAAAAGAAGAATGAAACGTCACCTCGTTTCATTAGCTGGCTCTCGGCAGCTAACGAGAGGTGTCTATCCCATCAGCAGACTCATCAAAATTCATAGGTGCTTCCTAAAGCTACCAAAATATTGAGAGGTTTTAATAGAAAGACCTCCTTGCTTTGTAGAAAGCTAATTTTGGGGGGCTGAGAGTGCAGATTCTCCAGGAACCGCCAGGCACAGCTGTGACCTCTTGGTTTCAGCAAAAATAAATAGTAACAGAGGGGAAATGTCTTGGAATTAACATTATGACCTAACACGGGTAAAATCAACCCTTCGGGGTGCAGGGTGGATGCAGTGCCTGTATAATCAGGTATGTTTGACTGGTGTGTGAGCACTGGGCTGCCCCTGCTCCATCCCGGGCTGAAATCCTGCTGGTGGAGAGGGACAGGCTGCAGGAGCAATTAATGGCAGTTGAGAAGAAGCCTAACTGCTAGTGATGAGCCGCCAGTATCAGCAAGTAAGTTCACAGGGGTTATTTTTAGTACCGCTACGGGGTTACTTTAGAGATGGGAGTGGGTGAGCATGCTAAGGAAGGATAAGCCTTGTGAAATAAGGTGGCAAACTTGGCTGAAACACTGTGAGGCACCTTTGGGGTCAGCCATAAAAGTATCCTCTCACTTTCTTCTTTTGTCCAGTTGAACTTTTTAGAAAGTTTTCCTACAGAAAGGCACTTGCTCAGTCCTCAAGTGTGTGTCTCTCTCCTGACACATTCCCCTCACTCCCCGTTCAGTCCTGTATCCCCTGCAGAAACCAAATTCAGCAGATGGAGAAGGGACCCAAAGGCTGTGTCTATGCCGCTGGGTGGGATGTGGGCCTGGCAGAACTGCCTGGCTGTTAGCCGGTTCCCTGGCTCAAATGCTGTAGATGCTCTCCTGGGACAGACTCTGGCTGAACTCCAGCACCGCTGGCCCCCATCTTCCCACATTATCCCACTGAGGTTTTTCCACCTGAACACCTTCATGCCACCCCCTGGGGCATTCAGAACCCCCTTCCTGCTCACGCCATGAAAACCTCTTGTTGGCAGGCTGCAACAGAGACCTGACGCTATTTTAAATACTGGGGGGAAAAACCCAAACACACACATGAAAAACAGTAAGAATGGCTTTGCACTATATGGGGTGCTGCACCGGGAACACACGGCCAACCTGGCATTTGCCCTTGGGGCTGAAGGCTGCTCCCTGGCTCTCTTATTGAGCAATATATGAGATGAATGCACAAAAAAAAGCTTTTCCCCAAGGTTTTGGGTAGAAGACCTCCACTGAGGGAAAAGCTAATGAGCCAACATTTCCCTGTCTCCTCGGGGAGCCCCACAGATTCACGGTATTGCCTGCATTGGGAATGGCTCGCAATACAGCTGGGCGCTGGTTTAGGTGACCAGCAAAACACCACATGTTTCTATTGCTGCATTTTTAGCGCAATCACAGCCTAAGCAAGTGCTGAGCAGCAGCTGCAGGCACGTGGGCTGCATGGGCAGCCTTGGCTCAACTGGTGGAGCACCATTCGAGGGACCTCCCCAAGACGCAGGCAGCCCATGAGCTCCCCAAGCCCCTGGAAATCAGACTAGCAAGCAGGGGGCTGGCTGGCCACCCGGGCGAAAGCTGCCATCAGTGGTGCTCCTGACTGAGCATTTCCCATGGATGGCGAGGGTCGGAGCTAAGAGGTTGAGTCCACCCAAGTCCCTGAGCCAGCCTACAGGCAGATCTCACCGTGCCAGCATTCAGCTTGTGCCTGGAAACCACCCACAAGCAGTGTCAGCACTACACTGCAAGCAGGGGTGCTGGTCCATGCTATGCTTTCAGTTTAATGGAAGTATTCTGGTTTTCTGTGAAGCTTTTTCTCACAAGTAATCAGTTTTCCTTCCTTTTTTTTTTTTTTTTTAATTTATTTAGCATCTTTTCTTTTTCAGCAAGGAAAACTGCAGAGGGAGAGAGAGGCCAAAGCAGGTGAATAAACAGAAACCAACATGCTTAAAAACCTGTTCATGAATGTTTTCTGTTTCAAAGCAAAATAAGCACAGAATAAAACATTGGACTTGCATGAAGTTCTTAACTTTTCCTCATTCTTGCTTGCAGTTTCTTCTTCACGTGTGACAAAACCATGAGTCCACTTTTTTCATCAGAGTCATCCTGAAGACCACGTACCACCTGGAAATAGCTTTGTGTCAGCACAACTCTTCTTAGACACCAGAGCATCCCTACCAGCAAGTTGCCCCAACCCTGGAAAAACTTCTATCAGCTCTTGCATGGAAGAGACAGAAATCCAGGATGAATTTGACTTTATTTCTTCTACCGCTTACAGAAATTCACAGTTTGGGTAGTTTCCCCCATGTTTGAAGCAATGGGTGGCAAACAGGCAGAGAAGGCTGGGGAAGAAATGGAAAAGGCAGGATGAGAGATCATAGATGGCTCATGGAAAGGGACATTGCAGGAAAGGTGATGAATTGGTGAAAAAAAAAGGAAACCAACCAAAAAGTAAAATAAACTTACAGAAACATGGAAGAGTTCCAGTAAAGGGGGAAAGAGAAACAATCTGGAAATGGCAGGCAGCGATGTGCATGGTATATTTAGTTAAGCCACTGGCACTTTCCTCTGGTGGGAAAAGTGACAATTGCAGTGTTTAGGTTTTAATCCAACGAGGGAATTTCAGCGTGGGCTTATTTTTAAACATGTGAGTAATCCTCATGATTTCAGTTCAGGAAAGTAGATCCCAGCTCATATCAAGCCTGTTGCCAGTGTGGACCTCACTATTGAGAAAAAAAGATGTTTTGAACCTCTTTTACATCACGTTTTGTTTTTCCCTGTGAAAAGATGTACATATCCAAAATTACTTGGGAGGATGTGGAGGAGGCTGCTGTGAGATGGGGAAACAGGGTTTGAGGTTTCCCCGGGACGGGAACGGGTCTGCCTCAGGAGGCTGCTCTTGCCCTGGTTGCGTTTTGCTGAGAGCAGAGCTGGGGACCGAATCAGGCTGATGGAGATATTTTCAGCATGATGGAAAAACACAGGCAGCTGGTGGGACATGGGCACCCAAGACATCACATCCTCACAAATGGGATGTGCCTGGTGCAGAGAATCCATGGCAGGGCACAATCAGCTCCATCCCAGGCCCTAGCAACCTGCGTGGAGCTTGGCTTGGGTGCAGAGGGATGCAGAAGAGTGTGTCTGAGGGTGAGCCTGGCTCTCACACTCAGAGCTCAATTTATAAGAATTATATTTTATATGATGTAATATTATTATTATAATAATTTATTGATTATTCCCAAATCCACTGTCTCCTCTTAAAAGTCAACCTAGGCAGAAGTTTCACATCAATAATTTTATTTGCTGGGATTTAGGGTGTTTTTTTGGAGGGGAGGCAAGATTGCTAGTTCTTTCTGCATCCATCCTTTCAAAATGCTCACAAACCCAAGTGCTTTGAAGCTTAAACTTTTCAGACATTGAGAAAAGAGTGATGCTTGGAGTCAAACACAGCTTGGGAGTGAGTTGGTCCTATGTGGGGACGGTCCCACTCTCTCTCAGTGGCATTTTATCACTTGCTACAAGCACTGCAGCCTCTGCTGACACAGCAGAGCCCACCACGGGCTGATCCTTAAATGCCAGTCACCTCCGTTGATACCCAAACTGATTAACCATCACCCTCACCCTCCTGTCTCTGTGCTGGGTTTTGTACTGACAAACCTGCTGGGTGTTCAAACACCCACAGAGAGTTGCACCTCTTCTTGCAGAGGCTGCCCTTAGCCAGCTCCACGCCGCTCCCGGAGCTTCAACATCTGGAAATGCAGGAAATTAGGATGCCTGGAGGGGTCTCCAGTTGCTGGGTGCAGTGTGATTTCACAGAGATGGTTGCTCTGCTGGATATGGATGAGGCACTGGTGGACCCCACGGAGATCCCCAAATCTGGGAGAAATCACCAGCTTCCTTGAACAGGAGTGTATCTCATGGCATTGGCTCAGCAGAGAGACCTGTCTGTGTCAGCCTGGCATCTTCTGGTTTAACAGGTCAATTTTTGAGCAAACAGACCCAGGCAGGAAGAATTTGCCTGTGGGTTACTCCACTTCTTTCCATCGGGTTGATGTGAGCAATTTCCACAGTGCTCCGTAATGAAAAATTTCTTTTGGAGGACGGTTGAAACCAGTGAGATTTGGTTAGTCTGTCCTCACCCTTTTATTAGTGGCATCATAACTCACTGAAACCGGTGTCTAATAAGGAGATCCCCATTAACTGCACTCCTACAAATACACATCAAGATGCATCTGAGTTTGCAAAACCTTCCAAGGAGCAATGAAGGAATACAAAGCAGATGGGGAAGAGAAACGACTGATAGGAAGCAGGTCAGGATGCTCAAGAAATACTGCAGTGTTGCAAAAAAAGGGAAAATGACTGAAGTCTCATTTTAATTAGTATCAAAAGTCCTCCCCCTATTTATGCAAGCATTTTATACTGCGTTAGATAGAGGCTCTTTGCAAGAAGTGCTTTACCACAGCTTGCTGCTATGGGGCCGATAGCTGGAGCTCAGAAAAGAAAGCACCAGGTCCTCCAGCACCCCAGCCCTGAAATCTGGATTTGACGGCAGTGTTCTAAAAAGACCAGCCAGAGCAGTAGCCTTATGTATGAGAGGGTTATCTACAGCGGTGAGGGGGGTGGTGACAGGCGTGGGGAATTTGCGTTAGAAATCCCCTCTAGTGTCCCTCAGACTTTTGCCTTTAGTCACCTTTGAGAGCAACATTTAACCCCATGATAAGACGTCGCTGGCTGGTAGCACTGAACCATCCTGCCCGTCTTGCCCAACTTACTCCACCACCTATTCTTCCTCCTCTGACCCTCACTATGGGGTGAGGAGGAGTGAGGTGGGGGAGAGAACAGCACGGCAGGACTTCAGAAATCCCCCCAACATCCGCATCAGGCTGGGACACAGACCTCAGACGCCCATTTATTCCAGTAAGAGGCATTTCACCGGTGCCAACTGGGCAGCCACAAGAGCAAAACCTAGAATAAGCTTTGCAACACCCGGGCGAGGCGTGGAGGCTCGTAGGACGCGTGGCTCGTTTCTCCCCTCCTTTTTCCCTGAGACAAGCTGCAGCACAGAGCGCCAACCCCCTCTGCACCTCCCGGCCCCCCTCTCCCAGCGCCGTGGGTGCCAAGCCCAGCTGCTCAGCTCTGGGTGCTGCTGCAGCTCCCGCCCCTGCTGGCACTGCTGCTGCCGAGCGGAGCCGGGGAGGGCCGTAATGACGCACCCTATTGGTATTAGAAGACTTCACCGGCTATTTATAGGCCCCCGCCGACCGCAGAAGGCTCTCGGCCTCTTTTTCTCCTTCCCTCTCGCTCACTGGCTTTAGCTCAGTGCAGGAGGGGGAGCAAAAGAAATGCTGTAAATAAACCAGTGGGTCCAAAAGCACGACATTCCCAAGCGCAGCAAAGTTGCTGCCCCTCCGTTATTGAAATCACCCAGCGGATTCAGTCTGAACAAATTATTTCCAGCACACCAGCTTTTTGCTCTGGTGTTCTTTCCTCCCAGCTTTTCAGCTTGGATTTCTTTTTTTTTTTTTTCCTTTTTTTTTTTCTTCTTTTCCCTGTCTTTGCACAGTTTCACTTTCCAGTTCCTGGCATTGGCTTGGCTATTGCTCAGCAGGACTGGATAAAGCCCAGAGAGGGGGAGACCTCTCTATTGAGCTTGGCACACTTCCCCAGTTCCCACCAAGTGCTTCCCTGCGTGTCTGTTCCCAATACCCAGGCCGGTCCCTGACCCTTATTTTGGCCCATGACATATTCTGACACTCTCCTGACTGTGGGGCCAGGCTACAGCTCCCACGCACAACTCTGAGGGACACTGAGGGACAGACCCACCGGTCCAGCCCTCTGGTCACCCACGCGTCTCTCCAGCCCCTGCCCTATTTCCGTGCCAGTGGGGAACAAGCCGAGCCGCAGATGGAAATGGTACCCATGCATCGATCCTGGGCGCTCCTGCGACGTGGATAACCACAGCAATAAGTTCTGAATCACTGCTGCAGGAGCAATCTGCCCCAGCTCGGGGGAAAGGCAGCATTTGGAAATGTGAATAAAACATTCAGTACACCTGGGTATGGACAGTGAGGTAAACACAATGAATAGTGTCCGCAGCAGAGGCATGATGGAGAAGTAAAGCCATTTATAATCACTTCAGTGGAGTGAAAAATAGAGGTCACTGAAGGTGCACATCCATTCTTTTTTTAACAAAACAATGCTGATTTTCAGAATATTTATTTGCAGAAGCATTTCTAACAGAAACACTCCCGCCTGCACGCAGGCCCTCGGGTTTACAACAGAGGTAAGACAGGACAACTGTAGGAATTAAAATTGTAGCAAGACATTTTCCTTCTGCTCTTACTGAATTAACCATTGCTCTACCTGAGACTCCACCCCTGCAGCTCCATCAGCACCACAGAGATAAAGCAATCAAGGTGTGTGTGTGGGATCTTCTGGCAGAGGTGAGTCTTATCCTGAAGTAAATCACTTTAGCCCTCTGGTTTTGTATGGTGCCCTGCTCCATGCTTATCTCTTGGGACTTGCAGGCTCCGGGGAAGTCTCCTGCTGCTGGGGAGGGCTGTACAGCACCAACCCCAGCCACGTCCCCCCAGGGGGTTGAGCCTTGCAGTGATGCTGGCAAACAAATAACGGGCCCTGGGTCCTTCTCCCTGGAGAGAAACCGCATACCCAACTGCAAACAGCTAGTCCCAAAGCTAACGTATTATGTGTTTTATTGTTATCATTATTATTATTATCTTTAGGAAATAGTTTATTGGAAAAGGACACAGGTAATTCAAGAGCTATATTTGAACTCGGGCATAGTGCTTAACATATGGCCTCAAAACAAGAGCACATCACCTTCTCTTTGACAAGCCCATCCCTTTGCAACTTTCTGATTTTTAAACCTTGATATGCGAGAGGCTCTTGCTAAAGTTGTCTTACTGGGAGCTGTATCATGACCTGGTCTTACGGGTTGTGTGGGACCAGGCCTGAAAACAGGGTAAAATAAAATATTAATTTTTTTAAAATAATTTAAAAAAGAAAATTATATTTTAAAAATTTAAAAAATAATCTTATTACCACTGTGCAACTCCTTCAGAGGTCTCACAAAATTGCATTGGCTGCCCCTGCTAAGGTGAGCAGGCGGCCACCAGTTAGAAAAAGTTGAGGGGAAATGTCCTGGTGCATGGAAAGCACCCCTTCTCCTCTGGCCACGCTGGAGGGTGCACAGTATGATACCGAAAAGCCACGTCAACCATCGTCTTCCCTCCTCTGCAGAGCAGAAAGCCTACAGACCCTTTTTCAGAGGCAGATCAGCCCGTACAGATTCCCCTTGGATTGCCTCTTGCACGCATGGATTACCCTCAGCACGCCAAACGCTGTGCCACAACTGACAGTCAAGACACTTGGATTCTGCATCCTTCTCAACGTGGAGATGTTCCAGCCCTGCCTTGAGAACTGCATGGTCACCCTGGCAATGTGAGATAAGCCAGTAAGATTTCAGAATGCCTCTGGAAGGCTGGTTTAAAAGCAAATCAGAACCAACAGCCTACACAGGAAAATTTTATTTTCCAGTTGTTGGTTCTTCAGTTTTGGAGATGTACATTCGTAAACCATAAAAGCAAATTATCCCTCTGCCGGCACAGATCCAGCCTTGACCTTTCTGCAGCATAATTAAAATGTAAAAGCGCTGTGCCAGATTGCCATATGACTAAAATTGTTCCCTTCATTTATACCCTACTTTCTGCCAGCACCAACGTGTCAGGAATTGGTGGTTGCCACTCACAATAAATATCTGGTAGATCTCCTATAAAAATCCTGTTTGAGGAACTTGCAACTTGAGTTCAACAAACACCTCACAGGATATAACCTTCCCTTAAATTCACCATGCTTGTCCACATGCAGCTTAATTTTCTCAAGCTGTTGTGTTTGAAATTTTCTCATGGGATATTTCCTACAGCTAAATCTTGTTCTCATGGACCACACGAAAGCAGCCTGGCTATAAGTACTTGACACTTGGCATCTGACAGAGAAATTGTGCTTGGTTCATTGCTATTATTTATTGTATTTTTGTCTCTGCCACTCCATCCCTAAGCAGGAAAACCCATATGACTTCTGCCCTGAACGAGCTGTAGCCAGATGACAACTGGCAATACTGAGGTGCTGCAGGTAACCTTAATGCTTCTGACATGCTTGGTGCGGGAAGTTTGCAAATAAATACCCATTAGGCATTTAAGAGGCCCATGTAGAAGTTCTGCTAGTTTCTAGAATAAATGTAGGGGAAAAATTAAAAGAACATATTTAAACTGTGGTTTGGACTTTGGACTTAAAAGTGAAGCATTCAGGAGTGTATTTTAATATAATAAATGTTACATGGTTTCTAGTAATGGAATAATACAAGCAACTCTGCACATTACACATCCATGTACTAGATCAAAAATGTTCATAAACCAGGCAATAACGCTATTTGAGCAGAAGGACTTACAAGATATTACTGAAGTAATTTCAGTTTTAAAATTACAGGAAAAGTTGGTGTTTGACCATGCTGTGTGGGGACAGTGACACGGAACCGCCCAAAGCGTTAACCAACAGCAGCAGCATGGTGTAAGGTGTAGGAGCAGTTTACAAACGCGCATGTAAATGGCACGCTTTAGGGATAAAAACCATTACAGATTTTTCTGCCTTTAGGTAAAGGAGGGTCTGTTTTCTTGCAACAGGAGCTCTGGATCTTCTCTCAGTCATTTGTGAAGCAAAGAGATTAGGAATGTAATGCTAAACTGCTGGAGCATGCACATTAGCCTGCTTATGATACGCTAGTAATGACATTAAATTTAAATTTCAGTCTTTTAAACTGCACAATTATACTGCATGTCCTGTAATAAACCTGATAATTTTCATGTACCTATTTAGAAAGATGAACCTCGTTTAAGAAAAGTAAGTATATTAAACTGGTATACCTTTGATCCTGATTTTACCTAACAATTGGCAACAGAGAAAGAATAAAAAGTATCTGAAGATCTAAATGAAATGCTTAAAAAGGCAATTGGCTCGCTCTCAGCACACAGTATTGTTATTTCTTTGCTAAATTCAGATGGTCTCCAAGAATCTATAAGCTCATTGCAGCTGGACAGTGTTTATAGACATATGGCAGAGGATGGTTTTCAAAGGAATTTAAATATTGCAGGGAGTGGTTTTATATTCCAGGGCCCCAAGTTTGCTTTGTGATAGTGGTTTACTTTCACTGTTGCTCAAGAAAGGAGCCTTCTGTTCAGAGGGAAACGCAGGAGGTGTGAAGCGAACAAATAAAATGTTACGTTTTCCATCCCTGGCATAACAGAGGAGTAGGAACCAGCACGGCAGGAAGAGAGGAGACTGGACGAACGGGAGACACACATGACCTGAACAAATCAGACATGTAATACTGGCTTGCATTTCCCGAGTTGACAAATATAAATTAACACTCAGTAAGATGACTGTGTTTTTGAGATAAAATTATAAAATTTTGCTTTCCATGAATACCCTCTAAAATGGGCTTAAAATTCTTTCCATAAACATTTCCAGCCACTAATCTAATTGACTGGAATGTTTTCAAAAAGCAAACACAGCTGAAGGAAATTCACTGCTTTCATTCACATGTAAGTGAATATTTGCAGGTTTTTAAAGGTATTCCCTGAGTTTGATAACTAACAACTTTATTTTGTAAACAGCTATTGTGCTGAAAAAAACCCAAACAACAAGCTCAGAGGTCTTTGCGTGAAACTATCTACCAAATCACCTCAATTACGCTCAAAAGAACAAGTATTTTTAGCAAGCATTCCCTTGAACACGATACATACCTTCTGACGCTCCCTGGAAGATGCAGCTCGAAGTGAAGTTTACGTCACCAGGGCACCTGCACGGGTATCAAAGATTTCTGCTTGAGATGCACCTGGATGCAATCAGGGAGAGATCAGGCCCCTCTTTTGGGCTTTGAAACCTCAAATTCATAGGCTTCAGGGGAACTACTCTCCACTTACAAGGATGGGAGAGCTGCATCAAGCTCCTGGGACCTCACCTGGCTACAGGCACACCTTGAGCAGGCCTGATTGCCTGAGCTTCTTTTACTTTGGGTTTTGTGGTTTGGTTCTTTCTCCCGAATGACTTCTGTAGCAGCAGCTGTGGAAACCTTCGTGCAAAGCCAGAGCCAAACACAAGATGCTTCCAGAGTTTTGCACCACACAAATTACAGAGGGGGAGCTACTGAATTTCCAGGCCAGGGACAACAAGCATCCGTACTGAGCTCATCCTTGTCTAAGCGGCACTAGTTTAGTCGTAAGCAGTTCTGAAGCAGTTTGAGGAAACGCTGATTGCTAAACCCAGCCTAACTGAAGAGTAGCTTGGCTCAGTTCAGCTGAAGCAAACATGCTCCTCGACAACTGGCTCTAAAACAACCAAACTCACAAAACCAAAAACAAACCACCTCAAACTGAAACCTTCGGCAGCAGGCTGTGTTTTCAAACTTTTCTCTCTAACTGTGAAATTGAGATTTCAGAAGTAAAAGCCAAGATCTCCATCTAATCGCTTCCTTGCCAGCACTGGCCCTGAAGAAAAACTCTTGTATATTGGGAAACCTGCAGCACCGTGATGATATGAAATATTACCTTGGTTGCTGTCTCTGGAAGCGCACGCATGCGAAGCCCCCGTAGTAGGTTGTAGCAGCAGAGCAGAATGATTGCTTGTAGACTTTAACCCTCCAGAAGCAATCGTGCCCAAATTCACGAGCTCAATTTCTGTCTCAATTCCCTTAGAATATTGCTGTTAAAGAAGATACAACTACGAAAGGACAATCATCTACCCTTAAATTCTCACCCCTTTCAGGTCTTTAAAGAGGATGTGTGTGTGTGTATATATATTTCTCTCTCTATCATTGAATGGTAATACTCTTTTCTTTATTTTATTCACCAAATTGCACAGAATCTGATGCAAAGCCCTCTTTTGTGCAGCATTCAGAAGTTGCTAAGCACAAATCAGTGCACGAGCACTGCTGATGGTTACAGAACCTGCAAGTATTTTAACCTCTTACTACGGCAGGAAAAATAAAGAGACAACAGATCTCATATTCTCTGCTTTTGCCATCAATTCAAATATGGGGATCACTTATAAAAATCCTTTGTTATTCCCAATGATTAGCCGAGATGAATCCCTTACGCCAAGGCAACTGCCTTGGGTTTCAGTGGAAACAGGTCTGTGACAAACAAAATGCATGTTCATATTCATAAATTCTAATGCAAACAGCCAATCACTCAGGAGAAGAGCAAAATGCAGTATGTGTAAAATAAAATGCAACAGAAGAACAATAGGGTGGATTCAGTTCATTCTAATCCAAGAGCAGTTAAAGCAAGAGCATTTACAATAGCAGAGCTCAGCAGATTCCAACACGAAAGGAAATATTAGTCAACAAATCCTCAAAGTTTTATGAACACGCCAGTCGGGGTGGGGAAGCCTTCAGATGCTTTCAAAGCAGACTGAAGAAACAGGGAAGATGTGGTAGTTATTAAACATTATTTTCCCAATAATATCTTAGAATGGAAGGGTTTATGGCTTCATGCAGCTGATGAGCAGAGCAGTGCCACTGCCCAAGGACTTCTGCATGTAAGAAACTCCCTGGGCCCTCAGCATGAAGAAGGCTAATTTCTTACAGCTCATTCTGTGCCAGTGCTAAATGCTCAGGAAGGCATAAGATCCCACTTCTCTTTCTTTCATGAAAGAAAAAGAAAAATCCCACTCAAATCCTGCACGTCTGTATGGCACCATTCCCCCCCCCCTCTTTTTTTTTTAATTTTTCATTACATGATGGCCTTACTGGTCTTATTTGTCCTTCCCCTTTCACACTAAAGCACTCTGAGCACCGTTCATCCTGGATTTCTTGCAAGACACTGCGGATGATAGGACAGCTGGCAGGATGATGCCTTAGATGCTAAGAGACAACTCTGAAGGCCATTTCTTTGGTGTGATTTAACATTCCTGCTTCAAATGAGCAACTGTGAAATCTTCACTCCAGCTCCCTGGATCTCGATAAAAGCAAGCAGGAAAAAACTGTAATTAGTCCCATTATTTCTAAAGTGAAAACCAAGAACAAATTATTGCAGGTTATAGTTTTTCAGCTCTTCCATTACTGTGGATGCCAAAATAAGAAAAAGAAAAAAAACCCAACCCTGTATTTATAGCACTCTGTCCAAAGAACAAGTTTTTAAAGCAAACAAAACTGTATTTTTGCAGCCTGGGAAAATGCCAATGTAGTCCCTTATTCTGATAGCATTATCTCATTATCTTACAGAAGTCTATCAGCTATTTTATGCTTTTACTGAAAAAACCCCAGGTCTTATTTTAACAGTTTGTATGTAGAGATGAAGAGGTGACACACAATTTGAGTATCTCATTTCCTTCACCAGGATTAAATTTTTGGTAGGGCTCCAGTATTTGTTGGAAACTCTTTACAGGCAGTACTTCCTCACTCTACCCAAAATAAATTCCTCCAATACTAATCATTTGTGAAAACAGTGTTGCTTTTTTACACCGATACTGCTCCTATTTGTCAATCCCCCCCAGCAGCACAAAAGAAACTGCACTTTGAAATGCAACTGTCAGTACTATTACTTTTATTTTTTCATTCATCTGGTCAAATTTTGACATCACACTGGAACTTGAGATGGGCTTTGTTCTCTAAAAATATCAGACAAAAAAAAAAACAAACCCGAAACACCCAAAAAACCAAACCAAAACCAAACCAAAAAAAACCCTCAAAAAATCCACCCAACAGGAAAAGGTGGACGAGAGAGCTGGAAATACTCAGCCCTTCAGCCGTGACACCTGTCAAACACGAGCAAACCCCAACTTCCCTCTTCCAAACCCCGCGGTCCTTTGGGGCCGAGGGAAGCCGAGGCTTTCACAGACCAGGTTTTCCACCTCCCACCCGGCTGCCGGCCAGCCCTTCCCTGCCCGGTGCCAGCGGGGCCGCCCCGGTTTCCCCCGGAGCAGGCCTCAGCCCCGCTCTCCTTCCTCCCGCGGGAAACGACCTTGGCTGCGCCGCGCTGCCCCGGGGCGAACCCCTCTCCGCCCCGGACATCTCCCGGCCGCCGGCCACGCTCCGCAGGCAACCCCGGGGCGAGTCCTTCCCCTCCCCGGGGTCTCAGAGGCGCCGGGCCCACTCCCTCCGCCCCGCCCGACCCCGCCTAGCTCGCTGGGGTAACTCCCGCCTCAGTGCCGTGCCCTCCCCCCCCCGCGCTGAGGTAACTCCCGCCTCAGCCAGCTCGCTGCTCCCCCTCGCTGAGGTAACTCCCACCTCAGTGCGTCTCCCCCTCAGAGGTAACTCCCACCTCAGTATCGTCCCCCCCACAACGAGGTAACTCCCGGCTCAGTGTCCTACCCTCCCCCCCCCCCCCCGCTGAGGTAACTCCCGCCTTGGTGCCCCCTCACTGAGGTAACTCCCGCCTCTAGGGCCCCCCTCCGCCGCTCGCTGAGGTAACTCCCGCCCGAGCGCCCACACCGGTGCCGCCTCGACGCCCCCGCCCGCCGCCCTCGGGGCCCGCTGGATGCCCGCTCCCCTCCCCCGGGCCGCCCGCCCTCCAGCTCCAGTCACGCTCGCTCCCTCCCCCGCCCTCCGCGCTCTGCGTGAGCAGCTCCCGGCGAGAGGGCGGGAACAGGCTCCTCTTCCCCCCCCCCCCCTCCTCCCTCCACCTTCCCCCGCAATCCTGATTGGGTCGCGCCTCGACACCCATCAAGCCAAGCCTCAATTCTGATTGGCCGCAGCGGCAGGCCAGTGCACAATTCCCGCCCCGCGGGGTGTCCCTCCAGCCCTCCCCAACACTTCGCGGCAGTGTCCTCAGAAGACTCATTGGGCGGACGGGGCCGCTCCACCGCTGGCGGCAGATCCGCGCGTTCATTGGCTGGACGCCACGCCAATCCGCTGGACCGCGGCATCCTGTAGGCTGGCGGGGCGCCCGGGGGGCGGGGCGGGGCCCTCCCCCCCCTCCCCGGTCCCGCCCTGTGACTAACTCCCGTGTGTGAGTCACGGCGCGGCCCGTCAGCGCCGTTAAATGCCGTGTGCGGGCGGGCGGTGCTGCCTGGGCTGCCCCGGCCCCCTACGCGCGGGTGGCCGCCTCCCCCGCCTCCTCCCCCGGTACATGGCTGGCGGGCCGTACTTGTCACGGTGTCACATCCTCCCCGCCGGCTGCGGCCCCAACTTCCCCCCCAGCTCGGCTGCCGCCGCCGCCCGGGGCCACCGCAGCGGCATGGGATAGAGCACAGCCGCCTCAGCGCCCCGGCCGCCGCCTCCGTCGCGCAGCCCGGCGCCTCGCCGCACGCTCATTTTTACATTAATTTCCCCCCTCCGGTTTAAATTCTTCACCCGCGCGTACCCCCCTCCCCTCACCGCCTCCCCTCCGCGTCCCATCTTGCCGTTGACCCCCGCTCCCCTCAGCGCTTCCCTCAGCGGTCCTCAACGGCCCTCGCCGCGGAGCCCCCCGGAGCGGGTGAGTGCCGGGCACGGCCTTCCTGGGCTCGCTCTTTTCTGCCGGCCCGGGGCTGGGGAGGGGGGTTGTGTGTGCGGGAGGGGGCAGCGGGTGGGCGGCAGGCTGGGGCAGCCCCCGGTGGCCCGGGGAGGCGGCGGGCCGGGTGCCTCCGGTGCCTGCCAACTGTTGGAAAGTTGGGGGCATTCTCCTCACGGCGCAGCCTGGCACCGACCGCCGAGGTACTTTCCCCCTCGGGCTGGAAAA
This sequence comes from Falco punctatus, assembly GCF_963210335.1. NCBI lineage: Eukaryota > Metazoa > Chordata > Aves > Falconiformes > Falconidae > Falco > Falco punctatus. The sequence goes on from NC_137584.1 coordinate 89,833,461, forward strand.
GAAGCGGGGGGGGGGGGGGGGGGATTAAAAAAAAATAGAAACCCGCCGTCGTTGCCGGCTACAGATGCGTGTCATGCTGCCGGTGATATGTTTGATTTTTTTTTTTTTGTTGTTATTTTATATCCTCTCCCCCCACCCCCCTTCGTTGAGGCTGTGGTGAAGGTTGATGTGAGGGGCAAGCTGCCCGGGTCGAGTGGTGGGCCAGACCCCTCCAGACTGGTCTCTGGCCACTGTCCTTGGAAAATCAGGGAAACCCACCTTTTTTACTTCCAGATGCACCATCCTTCCCACCTTGTCATGCCTGGATCTTTCAGTATTACCTGAGCTTGACTTGGTATGGCAGGAAAATTTGTGTATCCTAGGGTGAAGCTATGGTCTGCAGTGGGGAGTCTTGGTGGCTTGGATTGATACTGGGAGTGCTTAATGTAAAATAGTTATGTCTCTATTTCATTGCTATTGATTTTTATTTTTTTTCCCCTTCTTAATGTATTTTTCTCGTGTGCCATACGTTCAGAGTAGCTAAAATAAAACAGTTACGTGGAAACCCCCAGCAAGGACAGCAGTCTTTCCATACACAGGGCATCTGAAGTCTTGGTACTTTGCTGGGTTTAGTTATTAATATTAATTGCTCGATCTTTGTAATTCATATCATATGGAAACTAATTGCTGAATTGAAGGTTTACCAAACCCCACAGCGCTCCAAAATCATCTTTCCCAGACATCTGACAAATAAATGTGCTGAACTTTAGTGAAGAGGAAAGGCCAGCATCATTCTGAGAGTCTTCCACATGAAGTTTATTGTTTTAAGCCAAGCACTCTTGTGAATAAGAAGTAGTAAAGTATAGCTTTACTCAGAGACTATTAAAGCGTAGTCTTAAGTATGCTGAAGATCAGTAAATTTCTAGAGGAAACAAAGTATTTAACAAATCTTGTCTTGCCTTTATCTATAAAGAGAGTGAGGGGAACAGCCCTGAGATTGATACCATACAGAAGATCAGTCCTTATCCCAAGGAGGAACTTGCCTAGCGTATCCCCGGGGCTTCTTAAATGCCTGTTTTTTTGCCTTTAGGGGGGTGGTCCTTGAGATGTGGTCTCTTAGATTAATCTGAAGTAGACTGCTGCCTCTGGTACTAGTTTAGCACCAGTGTAACTTCTTTAACTTTAACGGGGTGGATTTGCATTAATGTGAAAAGTAATCAAGAAATGCATGTTTTCAGAAAGGCCCCTATAATAGTGACGTGACAAGCTCTGATTCCTTCTCTCATCAGACCCAATTACGCCACCCTTACTCACGCTGAGTGGTACTTTACTGCGCAAGTGCTCCCTACGATGCTTGTATGACTACTTGTGTACTACAGTATCAATCTGGGTGAGGTTCAGTGGCACTTATTTTTTCATAACTATTTTTTTCCCTTCCCTTGAAATAAGAATATATTGGATAACTATTTTTCTTGGGTCATGAAGAAAACTGCTGAGGATTAAATGTAAAGCTGCTGTGTTAGGTGACCATACAAAAAAAACCTCCTGTGCTACCAGTGAAACAGGCAGGTAAGTTTTCAGCATGTTTAGCTTTCCCTTGTTGCTATGGAAAGTAGGAAAATATTGTTGAAAAATTCATTATCTTGTCCTGAAATTCCTCTGTGCCTGAGGGAATCCATACCTACATGCAGTGTTCAAGTTGGAGTTGTTTTTTTTCCTTCCCCTCCTTCTCCAGAACCCCCCCAAACATTAACATCACATTGTTTAAATGTTTGCTAATGAAATCACTGGCAGCAGGATCAGGCCCTCAGTTGTTTTTCTTTGAAGCAGTTGATAGTGGCTTGGATGTGATGTTGTAGAAAGGTAATATTATCTCGTGTGTCCACAGCTCAGATCCACTGTCTTATTACAGTCTCAGAAGAAAGCTCTGTACTAAGGAGCCTGTAAAGAAAATATGTGTAACAAAGCACAACTGTCTTCTGCCTTTCTGTTCTTATTTGTAAATCTCTTGAAAGTTTGCTTCATACTCTTTCAGAACAAGACATAATCTTTTCATGTTTTGTTTCATGTTTTCACTTCCTAGTATGACTGTGTTCATTGCTAAGCTTTTGTGTCACTGATTGAGATGTTATTGTAATTAACATTAATTATGCAAACTAGATTGTTTTTAGAGGCTCTCCAACTCTGTATTGATACTGTCAACTTGTTTGTTTGTGGAACAAAAATCCACACATTTCACCATTCTCAGAGGAAATAGATAAACTGATTCCAAATTAATAGATGCATGGGAAACCATACCAAAATTAGGCTATTTTAGCTCAAATGGTACATTGAATCTTGATGGAGATGGTGAATACAGTATGGTTGGTACTGAAATATCAAGGCAGGGTAAACAAGGGGGAGCAAGAAAGGGGACTAGGTACAGCAGTTCCAGGAGGGTATTTACACTGCAGAGTTCCACCACATTCTTTCCAGATAGACAGTACTAAATTGGGCCAAATTCTGCAGTCCCTAATTGAGTAAAACTCTCACTAAAGTGTACTGGAGCTGTCTGCTTGGTTGTGGGCTGCTGAATTTGTTTGAGAAATGGAGAAAAATGGCAGAGTTTACTTCATTAATTATTTAGGGTATTTTTGATCTTAGACTTGGAGAAGATAGCTTTAATTTAGTTTATAAGGTGTTCTATTTTTTTTTAAGAAGAACTTTTTTAAAAAAAACTTTGAAATGCACATTCACTCTATAAAATAGTCCCTATAGCAATGGAAACATTTTACAGGTTTTTATAGTGTTAATTATAGTGACATTCACAAAAATCTCTGTCTGATTCTGAATCACCCCTTTGAAACACTTATGATCTGACAAGGGCTTTAGAATCTATCCCTAGAAATCGTAATTGTTGCAATATTTATATGTTGTATTGTTTTGTACGCTCAGGAAGGAAAAAAAGGGGAGGTGGAGAGAGTTTAAATGAGAATTTGTTGTCACGATATCAAATCTGAAAATATATGCGGACGGGCAGATTATTCCCTGTCTTAAAAATTAAGTCTCTCTAATTTCCCATTTATGTAAGCAAAATTTGGTTTGCATTTTGCTTTGGGTAATGAAAGAGAGGTTTTTTTGTTTCTACTTTCAGTGCAGTGGTCCTCTGGAAAGTTAGAAACAGTGCCCTGGGGCTCAGCAAAGTGGAGGGTGTACAATTATATGGGAAGGCTCCATAGCATCAGTGAATTAACGTTAGCAGCTGACTGAGTTTTTTAAGCTGTAGAGATGGTATTATGGAAATCAATAAAATGCTGATTTCTTTTTCTTATTGCAGATTCTGTGTTAAAAGGAAAAGATGCTGTTTGTTTGTCTGCCTTTCATTTAGGCTTGCCAAACCGTTGGTTGATTTGGGAAGGCAGGTTTTCCATTTAAAACAATAAGTAGTCAGATTTTATTTTATTTTATCTCTTTAAAATCTTTATTTATTAGATTGCCTTGCAGAAATCACACTTAACAACCTGGCTTGCAAGTGGCTTCAAGTGTGTCTGTCAGCAGAGGCAAGAGTGAAGGTCACTTACATTTCTTATGACATGCTGGTGTGGCATTGTTTGTTGTAGCCCAGATGCTGTATGTTCCTGACATGCTTGTTTCTGCTTTAAATTAAATTATCTCAAGTATTTGGAGGGTTCTGAGGAGGTGTACTGAAATCCATGGTAAAAATAGAAGAGGAATAGTGACCTTAACTGTTTTTCAGAGATGCGAGTCAGGCGGGCTGATATTAATCACTGTAAGATCTGTAATATGCATTGGCCTTTATTTCTTTGTCTCAGAGCTTCTCTCGCTTTTATACCAGATAGACTAGTAACCTGATCATTCATCACATTAAACGCTTACAGAGAAATGACAGATCGACAGCCTTATGTTCAGCACTGTGTAACATGTATGATGCATTAAGTTCTGATGATCTATATGAAACATTTTAATTGTGAAGAACAGTAAATGGGAATGGCTGTCTTCTAATCCAAGGACTTGTGTTTTTTTCCTTTCTGATTAAAATTAAACTTAACCCCATAATCAAATTATTTTAAAATACCTGTATGCTATGGCCCTTGATAAAATCCTCTGGAACGTTTTATTCAGGCTAAGATACACTGAGGGCTTTGGGGGAACCTGGGAAACCTGGCTGCCTTAGTGGTGGGTAGCATAACTGGTGGTAATCCAGTGGACTTTGTGGAACCAGGAAGGTCCAACTTGGCAGCTTCTTTAGGTGGGCTGCAGCGAGCATCTGTTTTGTGATATGCAGGCAGCTGCGTACAGAGTTCAGATATCGTGAGGCGTGCAGAGCATGTTCTTGTATGAATAGAAACAGTTCAAAATGCAGGATTTATGATGCAGGCAACAGTAAAGGTCAGCAACTTGGAAAAATAATAATATGGTTCGTGTTGACATTTCAGAGGGAATTCTGATGGGGGTGTGGTTCCAGTGAATGTAAACTCGTCGGTCCGGCTTCACAGATAAAATAGGCAGCCATCCTCTTATCTGTTTGGTAACCAAAACCTTTTTACTGAAAAACTGGCAAAATTATGTTTATATTCTCCCTATGTTTTATTGTTTCTGCTAATCTCTAATTAAATAGAGCCAGTGAGGGCCAGCATGGTGCTTTTAGTGCTCAACTCCAGCTTAGAAATGACACTCTCCTTTCTAATGATTATGAGCAGGTGGTCATAGGAAAGGTTGGGGGAGTTAGAGTAATGTAGTATGCAAGTAAATTGCCAGTTCTCTAAAACATTTGCCTGTAGTTGTCACGATCCACAGTACTTCATATCTCTGTCATTGCCACAGGTGTCCAGTTAAGGACACTTTAAGAACACAGAAATGAAAAAAAAAAAAAAAAAAAAAGGGATGAAGAGATGTCAACTGAACCTGAATAGAACTTTTTAGCTCCTACCCTGTGAAATAGGGAGGAAGGCCCCAAGACGTAACAAGGGTAAAGTGTTTCATAACTGCAAAATCACAGTAGTGATGGTGACTCTGAAAAAGTAGCTTCGAGATAGGGAAGGAACTGTAGTCAGTTTGTTGTCTTTTCATAAGCTGTTACTAATGTGGTTAAAGCATTGGTTCTGAGAACAAGTGCATTGAGAACTTAGAAGCTTCCTCTTTAAAAATAAGTGTCTATTTTTATGTATTTACTGTGGGGGAAAATAAAATACTGCTCGTTTGGTTATCCAAATTCAACATTCTCATGAAAAAAACCACCTTTTTTTTTTGTTAAAATGAAGTTAGCTCTTTCTGTGGAAGCCTTTTTCACTTTTGGGTATCTTTATCTGGTTTCCTTTCGTGTAAGTATCTTTTCATTATCTGTCTTCCTTTTTTTCTGTCCTACTGAATTCCTTTTTCTGTTGTTGTTTTTGATTCCCTCCACTTCTTTCCAGCCAATTTCCCCCCCTCCATTTGTTGTTTTTCATTCCAGTCTTAATCAACTACCGGTGTTGCTGCTTGCTTATAGAATCACATTTAACAGCTCTGAACTACACTGCTCTACACAGGGTGCAATAAATAGCAACTGATCCTTCCTTAAAAAGCTCACAGTGGGAATGTGAAAACTGGGGGACTGGCATCCAGTTTTTGTTTTTTTGTGGCCCACATTGGTTTTGTATGGAGAGTGGTTGTGCTGCTGTCATGCAGTGTGAAGGCACATGTTGAGGTGTGGGATGCCAGTAATATTTAGTGTCCTCTGCCCTTGGCAAGGAAAAGGTTCGCCACCGCTGACCTATAGTCCAGAAGGAAAATGTGAGGGGAGAGCCTGTTGGAGGTGTGACATGAGTTGGTGCAGTCATCCAGGAGTCAGGACCACAGTCAGGAATAATACCCAGGTGTCATCAGCTTCAGACATGTGCCCTGTGCTGTAGCAAAGCAAGTTTTTTGCTGTTTCTGTTCTTTGTGGAGCTCAGTTCTAGCTTTTTTTTTGGTTCTTCTGCTTCTATTTATTTGGTTGTCTTCTCTGTTTTAGTCTTTTCTCACCTCCAGTATGTCATGGCTAATAGTGACCTCTCAGACTGCATCACGAGGATGTTATTAAGACTTAGTGGCTTTTCCCTCTTCCTGTGCTGGAATATTTGGCCATTGCCAAAGGACTTGAGGTCAGAGTCAGGGCCTTTTTAGTACCATGCACCAAAAAGTAGGTACGTATGCATTGAAGGTACTAAAATACTCTTAAAAAGAAAAAAAACAACAAAAAAATCACCCTAAAACAAAGATTGTGAAGTTAAAAAAGCTAGTATGTGGTTCATGATGCAAGGTGAGAACTAAGGTATAAAATGAGATAGGCTTCCAATGGTGATGTAAAGGTCAAAGGTGCAGCTTTTTTAAGAGAACCTTTAAATTATTACACCTTTTTAAAGGAACACACTAATCCTTTGCTGAACCTGCTAATTTGAAGGTTTTGGAAGGTAAAGAGGCCCTCTTTCCTGTGACAGGAACATACCTGGTAGGTAAGTTTCTAAACAGAGCTTAAGTCTCTAGGCCTGGTGGTGGTGATAGACAGTGGGAACATGCCCTGGAACAGGGCATCCTTCCAGTGTTCAGCCAACACAAGGAGGGCTGTTTAAACTGCTCTTTGATTTGGCATATTTAAATTTATTCCCTGTTTCAGTGCAAATTCTCGGAAAAGGCAGTTTCTGTCTTTTCAGATTGGCAGATTTTTGTGTCATACCTACCTTGGAAAGTCCAAAAGAGGGTTGAGGGGGAAACCCCAACAAAACAAAACCAAACAAAACACCACCCCCCCCCCTCAGGTATAGGTTTCTACTCTTCCCCTGCCATGTTCAAAATGAGGTAGTCTTCCCTTGTTCAGAATAAAAGCTGTGATAATCCATTGTCTGAATGTTCTGGTAGCATGATTTGATTGTGGTGCTTGGACAGCTATCATATCGTTCCTATAAAAAAAAGTGTTTGAAATGATACAATCCAAGAAATCCAGAGTTAAAGTGCTTACAGCAATGACTAATTGTGTAATATTGAGTATTACTCTATCTTCCCGATTTATGTCCCTCATTGGCCAAGACAGACTTGCAGGTGAGTTCTTAACGTACTATTTAACAAGACTGTAATGCTCTGTGCTTAAATTGCTTGTTGTGGTTTTTTTATTCTCTCCCTCCCCAGTGTGGGGTTCAGACCTCATTAGTTTTATGGGAAAGCCACAGATCCAGATTCCTTCTGGAGCTGTTGCAGCCTGAGTGAACAAACTGCATGAGGTTTCCTGTTTTAAGAGCTACAAAAGTAGCCCGTGCTCCTTACCAAGAAAAGAATCTGTATTATCTGTGTGACTTTTCTGTTTTTTTGTTTTATTTTTCCTTCTTCCTTTCCCTTTCCTCCCCACTTGAACCCTGATTCTGAAGCAGCTGAAGCAATTACCCAGCCTATGTTGCATCTTTCTATTCAAAAGAGGGTGGGGTGGGAAGGAAGGTCTGCACTGGACTGCAGATGTTCTCTCTAGCCCCTTTACCACCCCCAAGTCACACTTCTTCAACCTGAAAAACAGCAGATGAAAAATTCCCACTTGAACACTTTTTCCCTGGTTTTATTGAGAAAATAAGAAAAAATATAATCTTACTTTTACAAAGAGAGGAAGTAGCATTGGTAAGTGCATCTAGTGTCCTTTAGGAAAGGATCACCACCATGGGGGTGCTGCTAAGAAAGGTTGCCAAATCCTCCTGGACTATGCACCAGGCTGTTCTGAAAGCCTCCTGTGAAATGAAGTGGCTATATAGCCAGTGTATGCATGCGTATTTCTGAAGGTTATGCTGGATTTCTGCCATGCCACAATACTGATTAGAATAATTTATTATAAAAGTGGGACATGGATTTCAGAAATGGATAATGTGATGGGGGAGGGAGAGAAGCGGGTGGCAGGGAAAGCAAACCTGAAGGTTTTCCTGGTTAGTGGATGTACCCCAAAGCATAGATTTTCTACCACTGTCTGTAGGAAGAAGCTACCACCCTCACTTTTGTTGTCAGAGGTGACTGTTATATGCTTAGCTTAATGTATGTATAGCATGCTTGTGCATTGCTGTTTATTTACTTGCAGTAGGACTCAAGATATTCCAGGTGCTTTCCAGATGCTTATGGATAATCTCTGCTGCAAGGACTTCACAAATTGGAGAGAGACCAGAGGAAAGTAAATAGGTGTGAATTTGCACATTAGTAGTGAGAAACAGAATGAGATTCACAGGACACAGGGCCCTTGAGAGGAGTGAGAGTGTGGCAGAGGTGCTGTGCAGGTGAGGTGGGGAGGAGGTGTGCAGTGGCCTCCTTGAAAGAAGCAGGCGTGACGCAGACAAGTGCGCAGACTGCTGAGCCTTCTGTCTATTCTGCATTTATCAGCCATCTAGGCCTACTAAATGTGTGCGTTTTGGTCCCTGGTGTTTCTGGGAAGAAAAGAGAGATCCTTTGCTTTGCTTCTGCATTACAAGTCAGGCCTTGGTCAGCTTAGAGCTCCCGACACCTGATCCATCTCTTGGACGCTTTCCCCTGTATTTGTCATTGCGTGATGTGACAGCTGTGTAAGTGGAGTTATTCTGTCACGGTCTGTGCAGAGAAATGCTGCGGAAATGAGAAAGCGGGGGAATGAGGCATGTGAGGTGTGTGCATACAACATGAGGCTTGACAAGGCTAGTGAGAAGTAGCATTGGAGCTTTGCACATGCATTCCTTGGGGCACAAAGTGTCATAGTCTTCAATTTTTGCTGCGATTAAGGCCCCTGAGCATGTCTGTGACACAAACCAGAAAGAAAATGTTTTCTCTTCAGCTGTCATTCTAGCGTTGCTTATGTGTGTATGAATCATTCCTCCTCCATCTGGAAGGATGAGATGCAGAGCTCTTTTCTAAGGAGGTATCTAACATACATCCTCATAGAAGCCAGCAATTGGCATGACAAAAGGGTTACAGCTAGTAGCTGGCATTTTTCCCATCCATCTTGCCACTGGAAACATTATGCTTTTGCAATGTGCTTGTTCTTCAGGCACCAGCGTGCAGAGCCGGTCCTTGGGACATGCAAACAGAGCATGTTTGCTTTTGTTTGTGGTACCTCCTCAGAGGCCCAAGAACTGGGAAGTGGGAGTAACAGCGATGAATTGGTTTTCTTCAGTAGTTTGACATGGAGTGGATGGGAACAGTGAGGTACTCCTGGAACATCCTCAGGTGTGGGAAGATGAGCAGCAAGACATTCAGCATTGCCAGTGTAACATCAAGTGTGGGAGAAGACCTTGTTTTGCTTCTAACCTTGTATGCTTTGTACAGGACAATGCAAAATTTAGTAGTATTGAGTGCGCAAGGGAAGCCTGATTTTTTTTAAAATGTCATACATTGTTCATGTAAACTACCTTGTATATATTCTGCCCTTCACTTGATTTGCAAGACCAAGGCCCCAAGTCAATTAAGTTAGTCTCAAGTGTTCCTTGATGTCAAGAAAGAATTTTATTGCCCATCTTTTTGTAGAGAGGTGTTTAATGTGGTGTCGGAATGGGTAGTGGAAAGAAGGGCCCTTTAGTCTCAGTACTGTGCTTTAACAAATCTATTGTTATCTTTCTCTGTTGCTGAGCATGACTGGAAATGTCCTCATCTTGCAGCAGTGAACAGCTCAATATGCAGTTCAAACCTAAATGTAGAAGCTGGATGTTCTGCTGCTGAAGCTCTTGAAACTCAGCAAACGCATGCCCATGGGATTGGACATGTCTTTGCTGCTTCCCTCTTTTGAAGGACAGTTGGAGATGAGGTGGAGGAGAGTCCAGCATACACCGTCTGACCCCAGGGCCTTTACATTTAATGAGGTGATGTTTGGACTACCTCGTCTTGGAGCTGAGACCAGTGACTCTTTCTCCCTGAGGAGGAGCACCTATGTGAACAGGATGAGCCTCTCTGCTCCCGATTCCTGCTCTGCATTTTAACCAGGATCCGTTCTGCAAGGCAGGCTTATTTTTGCTGCAGGAGCTGGGAGTCATCTCTCCATCTCACACAGGACAGTGTGAAGGTTTAGGGCACCACTCCTGCGAGACCTGTGCCAGCTTGGGTTGGGGTAGGAATGGCAGGTAGGAAATAATCAGTCTGCTTCACCTGAGGGAGCAAAGTCCTGCTCAGCTGTGTGGAGGATACAGACTTGTCACCACTGCTATGCCCTGTATATGAAGGGCTTTCTGAAGGACAGGTTCCTGCCTTAGTGTGTGGATGGAGGAACCTCCTTTCTGCTTCTTTGTGATGGATGGGTTTAAGTTGCAGCCCTGTTCTTAACATCTCTTACTAGCTGACTCTAGACAGTGACACGCTGAGCTCAGGAGTACAGAGTACTGGTGTGTCCCCTAGTGCACTTTGGGCTTGGGGAAGAAGGACATGGCTGACAGGGTCTTTAGGCTTTCTGCAGCAGAGTTCTTGTCCTGAGGTGAGAGCAGCTGTGCTCCTTTCCTTTGGAGCTGTTGTGACTCAGGCAGGGACTGTGAAACCCTCCTGTGCTGCTGAAGCTGAAAGCTGCATGAGAGAGACTGTAACTGCTCCCTCCCAAAGTGCGCTCGGGGAGACGTTTTGGAGTTGGGATGTGAAACAGTGTTGAAGAAGGCCACTCTGCCCCAGAGAATGAAATACTCCTGCATATTAGGGCTCAGTGCTGGACTTCGTATGTGAGGAGAGCTTTTCTTCTACTATGTCTCAAGCTTCTGCTTTTATCTTTCCTCTGATACAGGACAGCCTGGAGAAGACCCTTCAGGCAGGGATGCTCTGTTACTTTCTTTAGCTTCATGATTGCTGTTTATACTGTAGTGTAATAAACATGATTAGCATTTCTGGCTTATTTCAGGGTGTGTGCTTGCATGTGAAAAGATTTGGATATGTTAACTCTGCCATCTTTCTTACCTGTGCCTGAGATACTATCTACTCACGATCCTTCCTGATACATAACAGCTATGGAAAGGAAATAACACTCCCCATTGTCTTGGAAACATTTCAGTAGCTTGACTTGGGTAAGCTGTACAGTGGCAATAGGAATGAGGGGTGATACGTACACTCTCTTGCTTTGAAAACTGGCTTCTGGATCCTGCAGAGCATGGTCAGCAGGTGGAGGTTGTTCACATTGCAAACTGTACCTGCAGTGTCCAGTTGGAACATGCTCCATGTATATAAATTCAGTTCTGCTTTTCTTTGTGTGACAGTTCAAAGCCTGGGGACCCCCAGGGCAGAATTATTGCATTGCTGTCTGTGTGTGTATGTGTATGCTCAGCAGGTGTATTTCTTCTGCAGTGTATTTAATATTTTCCAGGCTGCGCCAGCTGTGGGTATTTCCACTTGCTGGGAGACTGAAGACCAGGTTCTCATGGCCTAAATTCTACCTAAGGCTCTCTGCTTGAAGGCCAGGAGTCAGCTGGAAGGAAAGAAAAGATACAGGAACTTAGGTACAACTTAGGACATCTGAATCTGGCTCCTTCTCTCCTGCAATACCAGTGTGGCATAAGCATCTACTGTAGCAGTGAACATGCCAGGCCAACGATCATATTTTCACTTTCCAGAGTGTTTCTAGACAAACCAAACTGGACTCCCCACCTCTAACCCAGGTTCGGTTTGAATTCTCAAGCCAGTCCTATCAGTGTTTGGCAGAGCAAAGAACCTGATCCAAGCAGTGCTGCTTATTCCTGGAAAGGTCCTGACATCTCACAGTGTTCACCTTCTGGAGGATAACTGGAGGGGAGATGCCTGGAGCTGTGCTGGTGCATGTGTTGTTTTCTGGCTGTGGGGTTTTATTGTTATTGTTTTCATGGATTCTTTTGTTTTTCCCTCTTACAAAGTTTCAAAGCTTGCATTGCACCTGTGGCCTAGAAGGACTAGGCAATGCTCTGTTACCAGTCAGCGCCAGGTAGATCTGGTGTTGAATGGGGGAGGCACTTGAGCTCTCAAGCAAGGGGTGCTGAGGGCGCTTTGCTGCGTAGTCAGCATGCTCAGCTGCGGGGGAACTGAGTCCTCCCTGGCTTGCTTGTGGCCATAGTGATCTCTCACTGTTGGCCCTAGTAATCCCTGACTATCAATCATCCTCTTCTCATTTGGAAGAACTTTGACTTAATAATAATGAGAGATACATCAGCTTGAGTAATTTCTGTTTGAAGATATTAAGCTCTGTGAATACTGAAGAATATAACATCCTAAGCTTTTGAATGGTTCTGACTGTAATGCAGTGCTGTTCTTGGAATGATTTGTTTCAACTATAGGGCCAGTTTAAATAGAGCTATTTAAGTATATGTTGCTGTTCCTCATACATCAAAAAGTGAAGTTCAGTGAGTAATGAGTTATCATGGGGGACCACAATGAGATAAGAACTCATCATAGCTTTGCAATAAATGGCAATGTCATTAAAGGAAAAAAGGCTTTTTGTCTATAAGCTTAATTGGTCAGCATGCTAAAAATCTCCACTCAAGATTTCTGGCTTTTCCAACTAGAATATATTGTAATAAGAGCAAATTTCTGTGTGCAGAGAGCGTCCAAGATTTTGCTCGCTGTGTGAGCCACATGGCTGTAGGATATTTTCCTGTATGTGCCTTTTACATAGATAAGCAACAGTACCTGATATCTGGTCCTGGAGGGGAAATGTAGTACCTTATTACTGAACAGCTTTCCAAGATGCAGCAATTGTCATTAAAACTCAGCAGTGGACAGTGGAGCTGTATTTGGCAGGTGTGGACTCTTTATTATTTTTTTTAAACTTTTAATGGCAATGACTTGCAGTTATGTCATGCTGTAGTTTTAAACTGTGCAGGGCAGTTTGACTCGTTTATGTTCTCATTCAGGTCTTTAATGTGCACGCAGAAGAAGCTGGTTTCTGGGATTGCTGATCATACTGACTGGAGGTGGGAATGATCAGCCCTGGTGTACAGGGGTGTTAGGCACTCGCTTCTTCAGCTGAGTTTTGTAACTAAGCTGCTATTCTCAGATTTCCAGTCTGCAGAATATGGGTCCATCCTGCAGTTGATAAAAGAATTTTAGGAGGAATGATGTGCAAGATTCATGTCACTTTGCTTCCCTTTGTGGTGCTTACTTTAACTTATTGCTTTTAGTAAGCAGAATCATTGTACCGCTGTGGTCTCAGTGATAGTTAGCAGGACACCACGATCTGCCCATCTGCAACAGCTCTGCTGGAAAGGTCTAATCTGCAGGAGCCCTTGTTTGCTCTTAAGGATGAAATGCGATTGAGCATCTGGTGAAGTCTGTTCTATGGTAGAAATTAACTATAAATATATACCTGGGGATTTTTTAATCATTAGGCTTAAATTGATTATTTCCTACCAGTTGTAGGACTTTTAAAAGCTGTTTTTTCTCTTTCCATAAAAAAATACCAGTTTAGTGGGCAAATGCTATGCTATGGGTAAGATGTAGCAACAGTAATGCATGAGGAGCAGTGTGAGGGGAAAAAGACAACTTCCTGCTCTGTGGTGGTTCTGATTTCCGCCCCCCCCCCCCCCCCCCCCCCCCCCCTTCCTAATTATGTGGAGTTGGAAGAATGATCTGGTAGGATGTGAATGTTGCCATCCCATAATGAGAGTTGTGGTCATGGGTGCCATGCAGGCATGAAGCTTCAAGAAATTGATGTGTTTTGAAGACAGACGAGGAATAATTCAGTTCTGCACATGGCTTTCTCAGGTAGAAGGTAAGCTAAGGGAATGTCTACAAAGCTAATGCCCAAAGCTGGAATTGTGCTCCCTGTTCCAGTTAAACCAATACATAAACAAACCAGTTCACTTGATGTTCCCATTAATTTGGACTGCTTACCTTTCCAGTTTTTCCAGCTTGTGATTTGAGCAGAATGAGCCAGTAGGAAAAATGGCAGTCTGGAACTGGCTTAACTTGTCTCTGTCTCTCCCCAGAAAGCCAGGTTCTTTTCTACCACCAAAACAGGGACTGGCTCCACAGCTATTGTTACGACACCTGAGACTCCACAGCAAAATCATCTGCCACTGCCCAGACAAGGGACAGCAAAGGAAAACTTGCAATCCTTTGCCAGCTCCTTCTGCGCCTCTCTACCTACTAAGGCTTTTCTCCACTGTACAAATGGTGCAGCAGCTGTGGCTTGAAAATCACTGGGGCCTTCCCCTTACCCTGGGGTATTTAACTGTATCCAGCCCTGGCACCTTTACAAGCACAGACAGCAGAAGCTGCGTGTGAGGCCAGTGTCACGTCTGTGCTGAGCGCGCTGCTTCTGACAGCCGTGCTCTGCCAGTGTCTCCTTCCAGCATGGCCGCAGCATATAAAGCGAGTTGGCCCATGGAAGGACAAGTTGCACTGTTCTCCTGACTTGAGGCCTTCAGGCCTGTGATGACCTGGAGCCTCTTGTCCCTGAAGATAAAAGGGAGTAGCATGAATAAAAGCCTTTCCTTTTTAGTGGAGAACCAGTCATTTGTGTTGCTGAGGGATCTCTGGGACTGGTTGGAGTAGGTTTTCCCACTGTGTGTGTAACAGGGGACATGGTAGGGAGAAGGAGACCGTGTACTTGGTACAACATTTAATTTGATTGTGTAACTCCACCGCAGCGTGCTCATGACGTCTGTTTCTGATTTAACTAAGAACCACTGAAGGTGCAAAGCCCCTCGTTGTCTTCCCTGTTCCAGGAAGTCCTGACAAGCTTCTGGCTAAACAGGCACTAAGTCCACCGAGTCCCTTTGGTGTTTTGATGCCTCTGGAAAGAGGAGTTGGCAGTGGGAGAAATGTTCTGGCTTGTGTTGCTGACTGACGCAAAAGTCAGCTTTCTTGCCCTGGAACAATGCTGAGGCTGCGTGCCGGCTGGAGAATACAGCCAGTGGTCTTTCCCTCATGCCTTTTGAAAGAGATTTCTTTGGTATCAAGGTAGACCATAACCCTCTATGAGATCTCCTGGTTGAATTCAGAGGTCCGTAGCTGAGATCTGAGGGCCTGCTTTCTCCTCAGGCTCACTTCGCTGTCAGTGTTTATACTCGTGCCTCATGCAGAGCTACATAGACTTTGTATTGTATTCTCACCTGTCACTAAGGGCTCCGTGCTTTTGCATGCTGCCTGCATATCAGTGGATATATATGGTATGCTCACCTACTAAGTGTTCCTTTTGTTTCCTTGATACTGCTAGAAGCTGTTCTCAAGTACGTTCTGCCAGACAAAATAAAACTAAACCTGTGAATCTCTAAACCTTGGAATCTCAAAGACTACCAAGTTGGGAAATTGTATTTTTGACAGCACCATCAAGGCCCTCTGACCCAAGATCACAGCAGTGATCCATGTCTGTTGAGCCTTTGGAGATCAGGGGCTGGATTTCTCTTTGCCAGTGGTTGGCAACCTTCAGTATAAAACAGTGTTGTGGGGGGAGGAAAGAAATATCTGTTTGTTTCATTGGAAAAAGAAAAAGGAATATCCTGAAAACCTGTAACTGAATTGGCTTGAGTTTATGATCTAAACTCTTGCAACAATTAACTATGATCTACTGTAACGTTCACACATTTTACTGGAGTGGGGGTTTTGTATGCTGGCTTGGCTTTTGGTCTTGTGTGTGCGTGAAGAGTACGGAATAGTGTGTCAGGTGGCAGGAAACAATCCCTTTACATATGCATCTAAGGGACTGTTGTTCAGTGACTGGAGTTGGGGGTAAACCACACCTTAGACCAGGAAAAAAATAAACTTGAGTAAATGAAGCTGCTAAAGTTGTTTAGTGCGTGGAACAGAGTCTGGCAGAGGAGATGCAGACTGCAGCATTGCACATCTTCCTGGCCTGAGTGATGTTGTGTCGGGGAACTGGAGAGGCTGAAATTCTCAGTGTTGGTTCTGAAGCTGGCATATGTGATAACTGAGATTTACCATAGGCTCCAGTAGAAGGAATGGAGAGGACTTCAAACTCCCAGAAGGTTGTTTGAATGCTGTGTGTACTTGTATGAGAAATACCACCTGGGAGGGAGGTATTCCTGCTTCTTTAGAAGGAACTAGAGGTCACCTGAGACCATTTGCTCTAGCATTACATGGTAGTGTAAAATGCCATCATGGCAATTTTATTTTTGAATAGTTAGCAAACTAGGGAGTAGTAATAGAAGTGATTAGTCATGAGTAACTGTGTTGCTTTTGGATTTTGTGGCTGAACCAAAAATGTGGGTTGGTTTGAACTGAAAGATGAAAAATTTCTTTTGCTAGCATGAAAAATTAAGATTTTGGGTAATCTGAAAACCAGGTATTTTGGATTGTCTAAACTCCGTTAAGTTAAAGAGTAAGTGTTTGAAAACAGTTTTTTAGTTTTAGAGAAAAGGGAATCTTGAGGGCTGTTAATGGATTTCAAATTTTTCAGTCCTCCTGAATCAATGTTTTGCTGAATATAACATGGGAGAGATGCACCTGCAGAGGGAAAGGGAGCTGTAGTGCCCCCCCGCTCATACACTAGCAGCTAGAATCTCTCCTGTATCATGGGGGTGTAACCACAACTGTTTAGTTCCCTTATTCAAAGCAGTGCTGTGCACAACCTCGAAATAGTTCTCCAGACCAAAAACCTTCCCAGTATCTATAACAGACAGAACAGAAAGTCAGTCACTATGAGAAGCAGTGCTGTTTGTTTTTTTCCAAAGAGCTCTGTGTGTGTGTGTGTGTGTAAGGCAAGCGAAAATTATTCCCTAATGAAAAAGCAGTAAAAGAGCTGAAGAGCACAGCTAAACAAAGGTCAAACTGTGTTGACTGAATGCAGACAGAGGCTAAACCTATTTGCAATACATACGGAGAATGCAGTATAAAATGAAGGTGGCCAGCCCAAGGAATATTACCATGCATAGATAATACATATATATGTAGATAATATATGCAATCATATATTCTGAAAGCCTGTTATCAGAACAAATTGCAAAGCACGGAACACGCACAGGAGTTCAAAAAGACGTAGCTGGAGAGCATAATACCAAGATCACCACAGAAACAGTGTTCCTTGGGGGTCACTTTGTTTAAAGCAGCCCTTTAAGGCTCTACAATGCATTGGCAAGCTAATTCACAAAGTGAATTTCCAAATAGGTGCTGGAGTTAGGTACAGTGAAATTTCAAGCGAATGAATGCAGAAAGGATTGGTGCCAGCCTTATAAAAGCAAAAAAATAAACCCCCCTCAGATTCACTTGCTGGGCACAAGATCAGCCCATGTGGCAAAGCCCATGTTGGCATTTCTATATAATAAAGTTTGATACTATTCAGTAGTGCTTTGCTGTGGAACAGAAAGTCTTATTAACCTGATTAAAATTGTGTTTGCAGAGTGCTTCCACAAATGTATGTACAGAGCAGCATTTTTAAAGAATATAAGAGGCATTTCAAGGAAGAGTGGATTAAGGAAGTTGTGGGAGATACTGATACAGGTCTTTGCATCCCAACAGTGTGTATGATCCATACTGTGTCCCCCTTGTCCCTGAGGTGTAAAGCAAAAGGTGAAAGTGTTAGAATTAAATGTTGCTGATTCAATGTAGTTATCGACCAAGTTACTAGGGTATGGTTCTGGTTTAAAGAAACAAATGCTATTTTGAACTGTTGTTTCTATACAGCAGGTCTAAATGAGGCCACCTTGAGAACTCTTTACCTCAGTGTGGTTACTTGAGGAAGGTACAGAGATGAGCAGGCTTCCAAAAGAGGAAATCACGTCTAGACTTCAAAATGCCAGTTCTCGGTTTTGTTTTAGGTGCTGATAGCCTGTCTGGTATCTTTGAGCCTGTATGGAGGAGAAATAGTTTGACCGAGAGAAGGAAACAGTAACATAAGGAGATGCCATGTATCATTTCAGAGTAAAAGTTCCAAACTTTCATATTGAAAATTGTCACCAACCTTCAGAATTTGTCGCAGACTAGAAGGGCAGTATGTTTTTTACTATCTGATGGAGTATCAATTTAATACTGCTGGCCAGCAGTGATGGATAGTGTTCTTGTAAAGGCAGTCTGCAAGGTCTTGACTAACTTGCATGCTGTAGCCAATTGCTGCCTTCATACATTTTATGTTAAAGGTTAAATATTTTTGCTTGTTCCATGTTTTAGCAGTCTTGGGAGTTGATGGATGTGCTATTTCCCAGCTTTTTTAAATAGGTGACTTGTTAAATGTAAATACAGGACATTGGAGCCAAGTTCACTATTTCTGGTGGTTCAAACTAAGTTCCTGAAGTTTTGCATATTTTCTGTGTGTACTGTGCTATTGATGTTGAGTGGGGATCTCAGACTTGGAAGTTTCTTAAACAAGGAAGAAAACAATTATTTATGTTGTTTGTGGTTAACCTACAGAGCAATGTTAATGGTCTGTAAAACCTCTGCAGATAGTTGACTCAGTAGAAACTTTTGAGAAACTATTTAAACTTGAAAGAGAAGTTCCATGAGAAGGTGGGATAAGATGGAGTTAAAATCAGGAGGGTGAGTTGGTGTGCATATGAAGATCGTCTTGTGATGCATTTGTGGGAAGTAAGAAGGCAGAGGAGTGTGTATTTAGGTGCTGAGCGGAAGAAGCCATTAAGTGGAACCAAAAATCTTCAGTACAGTTACTTCTCAGATGACAGTGGCAGTCCATGCTTGGATGCAAATACTGGAAACTTCACTTGAGGTGCAAATAATTGCATTTTGTATTCCTCAAATTCAAATATACTGGAGTGTTTTTCCAGGCAGAAAGGATAGTGTAACACTTAAAATGTCAAATGGATGCTTACAGCCATTGAGATAATTATATTTGTAATGTGTAAAAGATGTGCCTGAAAACAGGACTTGATGCTGTCATGTATCTTCTGTCCCTGCCCATCTGCACACGTTCACTCACAAATGAAGTCTGCCTCTTCACAGGGAGTAACATAAGTGAAGAAATCTTACAAAGAAGTCAGACTTGGTTAGATTTTTTCTTTCCCTCTGGACTGTTAATATGTTTTAGCATCTTTTCATATAGCAAATTTTAATTAAGTACTCTTACTTAACACTGAAATGGGGCTTTCCTACCCTTAGAGGAAGGCAATGCGGTAACTCTGAAAACTTAAGTAGACCTAGTAAAACTTCCATTTCTTCTGTGCTGTCAAGTGTTCAGATTTTCATCTCGGTCCTTTTATTGATGGTCAGGCATTTTTTTTTAATTATGTAAGCTCCTTTGTAGGGATTTTAGGGGTATCCCAAGCTTTCTTTTACTCCGTTATGTTTTCATGAATATTGTCATCCATACTGTGATAGTTCTTGCAATAAGACTGTTAGTGTTTCCCTTTCTCTCCTTTGCAGTTTCTCAGAGAAGATGGAGTGTTGTATTTTTGTTGGTTTTACTTCTGGTTTCACAGTGGAAAATAAAAGCGAGTTGCTTTCCCCCCACATTTGTGTGTGCTCACAAATAGACACACATGCACACTCTCTCTCCCACATGCGTGCATGCATGCAAACACACACAAGGAGTTTGTTCTTGCCTGTGTACAGCCAAAAGAGGCTGGACATGGCTGTCTTCAGCTCAGTGGAAATTGGCACCATCCCATCTCCAGTAAACAACAGCCTGACGTCAGCTCACTCAGTGGTGATAGCAGTATAACTCGAGAGATTTTTCAAATGGCCAAGCTGTTGAAAGGCTATCGCTAAGTTTGATAATCTCTGGCTGCACTTGAGAGGAATTGGTGCAAAGGTGGGGGGAGGAAGGGTTGCTTAATGACAGAAATAATAGAGCAATTCCTGATAACTTCATATGGGATGGAGAGATGATTTTTAAGTCTTACACCAAAGTGTATTTTGATTCCCACCTCGTCAGCTGCAGTTGTTCTCTCCAGTGTTATTCCAGGTTCTTAAATCCTGGCTGCTCTGTAGAATTCACAGTCGTTCTGTGTTGTAAGTCGGAGAACAATTAAAGTGCCATATAACAGTCAATCAAGCAGATGATGGAATTTGACTTTTCTATTGTGTTGAATTATGATTTCAATTCCTGATGTTTGCTTTATTCAGTTGTAGATATAGTTCAAAGAACTGAGCCTGGCGATGCTAAGATTTTCTCTAGGTTTTGTACATTAGGTTTCTATTACTGGGGTATAAGTTCTTGAGGCCCCACATTGTGACCACAACACTTAGAAAAGGTTTACTTGAAAGATACTTGATTGTTCATCATTATCAAATTAGGCTAGAATAAAGGTATCATTTTGTGGTGCTGGTTTCAGATTAGGCCTTTAGAAAAGTAGCTGGTTTTCATTCAATGTTACAAATGCCTTGACGGCAAAGTTAGTGAAGCCTCCATTGCGTTTCTGAAACAGAGCCACTGTGACTTAAATTTAATAACAGATGGTTCTCCTCATAACCCGACAGTTGAAAGAGACTTTTCTATTGTTTGGTACTACCGCTGAAAACGCATTTTCATTATGAACTTACAGTACTCTTATGCCAAAACCAACAGTTAAAAATGAATGGTTTGCTCTGGTAACAGGACAAAACAAACATGAAAATCATTGTGTGGTGTGACAGAAAAATCAGAACGTTAGAGAGGTTGATAAACCTACCAGAATAATTATTTGATGGGCTATTCTTGAATCAATGACACTTCCAAGCAAATATTTCAAGGATATAAAGAACAGTGCATCGGCTTCTGGTTTGTTTCTTATAGTGCTACAAAGATAGAAAAAAGTTCCTATTCCATTTAGGTCCTGTCACAAGGGATTTACGGAGTTTTGTGAAATCCTGGAAGGGAATGTGAATAACTACTAATATTAACATTTTCTAATGTACACATTTTTACATCTGCTTTTAGGGTATATTCAGACTAGGTTAACCATAAAATCTCCCTTAAGAGAGAGGGACAAGAATGCAAGAGGGAAAGAAAAACTGGACTTCTTCTAGGATGATGTCTGTCTGTAAGTAGCTTTTGAGCCTTTTGACCAAATCTGATGAAGATGCACAAGTCTCAGAAGTTTCACAGCTTCTGTGAAAGTGGGTTAGAAAGCCAGGATCTGTCTGAGTCATGCTTCTCAATGAATTCATAGAGATCAAAGGCAAGTGTGGGATAGATCTGTGCATCTTGAACGATGCAACTGGGACTGCTGATCTTGCAGAGGGGAAGGAAAGGGTGAACAGCAGCTCTTTCAAAACCAGGAAGGTCCTGACTTTCTGTGAGTCTGACTGTCCTTGGAGACTCCCGTGGCTGCTTGACATCCTGCTCCCCAGAGGGGCTGGCATGTGGCAGGGCCTGACTGTTCTTGATTTATAAGAAAAGCCCAGGATTATTTCGGAAGAGACCAGAAGCCAAGCTGTCGGAAAGCTTGTACTTGAGAGCTTGCAGTAGCACAAGAGCTGACAGCTCAGGTAAGAAATTTGTTCAAGAAGAATTGGCTGGAGCAAAACTTCCCAAAATCTCAGGCTAAATAGTCAGGCTGGCCATGGATGAGCTGTTAGCTGTCTGTGGGCAGAATTGGAGCTCTGCTGCAGTGCAGGAGACATGTGAGATGGGTGCTGAGGCCCCCGGAGCCACATTGGTGTGGTGAGGTAACCTTTCCCCAGCTGCAGGCTTCTTGTGCTTCAGGGCCCGTGGGCAGCTCCAGCATTACAACTTCAGCTCCATGCAAATGTAAACTTGCCAGTGTGTAGGAGAAAGGCAGGCCTCTTCAGTTGTCCTTCCCAAGCAGGTGTGACACAGGTTGGGTAGTGTTACCTGCGTACAAAGTTTGGAGCAGGATTGCCTTAGGTCTGTTCGTTATTTCTTTCCTTCTGTGGGGTCTGGCTTGTGACTGGGGATGTGTGAACTTGTGACTGCAAGACTGAAACTCTTGCAGTGGACTTAGCTGAGCAGGGATCTTGTCCTAGGTCATTTCAGCAGCACTGTGCATTGCACAGGGCTTGTCACAACCCCCAGCAGAACTTCCCTTTCCAAAAACTGTACCAGCAGCTAGCAAAGGCAGTTAATCTCTCAGCTGCAGCCTCACTGAAGATCTGTTATGATCTGTTATGCCGTGAATGGGAGGAGGCATGCAGTAGGAAAGTTACTTTATGTTCTTTTTTTTTTTTTGGTTGTGGGTTTTTTTTTTGCCTGCCTTTACTGCCTCTCATCTTGTTCAACCAGCCTGCTACTGCTCTAAGTAGGGAGATGAGCTGGTGGGAAGGGCCTGTGCACTTTGCCTTTATCTCCAAGTGGGTAACATTTGCATTTGCTGCTAGTGGTAAGTTAGCAGAACTGCTCGCGCTAGCCTTGACTTAAACCACAAGCTAGAGACATGTTGCAGTGTGTTTCCTCTTGCTGGGAACCTGCAGAATGGCCTTCTGGATAGCCAGCTCTGCTTGGTTCTTTTCTGTGTAATAAAGTTTACTTGGATGGCTGTTGAGGTTATGGTTCGCTTTGTATTGAGCAAAGCATTAAGTTTAGCTTTAATGTGGCCAGGGATCCAATAATACAGAACTTCAACCAGTTGCAAAAAAATGTTGAATTTGCTTTTGGTTTTATAGAGATAGTCCTAGAAAGGCTCCCAAATAGGCTGGTCTGCTATGAAGGTGTAATTTTGGTACAATTTGGTCATGTATCTTAAAAGGAATTATCCTTCCTCAAAGATGCAGAAAAATCTTGAGGTCAGCTCTTTCAAAGTAATGTTGTAAGGCTTCTAAAGAAATGATGCTGAATACTTTTTGTTTTCAGATTATTTTTTGATCCTTGCTGGTTGATACTTTCAGGATTTCTGTGTAACATAAGGGGCTAAAGACCAAAAGGAAAAAGAGTAAAGTTGAAGTTCTTATTTAATCACTTCTCAGTACTTGGCAACACTGCATGCTCCTGCCATTGCTCCTCCTGTGCTTCTATAATGGTTGCAACTTTTCTGAATAGTAAAGAATCATTATAAGGATGGCCTCTCCCCATACTTGATTGCAACGTGAGATGGGAGCAGACTGCACAAACAGCTCTGGGCGAGACGGAGGGAGGGAGGATTCTTACCAGAATTTACCACCAGAGCTTTGCTGCTTTATAAGGCAAGAGCTGCTCCCTGACCTGTTCTGTGTCTGCTACAGCACGTACATCAGCAAGTTTCATAAGGTGGAGGACAGTCCCCGGTAGATGTTGGGGATTTGGGGTTTTCTTGTTTGTTTTAAGACAATCCTACAAAGTAAAGGAGCAGAATAATTCTGCAACTTACACCCGCTCTGTGTAAACTCAAAAACCCAAGAACAATTTCCAGGTTGGGTTTCATACCTTGGCCAGGTCCTTATAGCTTATTGGCATAAAGTCTGGATTTGTAGCAAAAGGAGACCAGCAAGAGCAAAAAGGAAGGGAGCCAAAGTGATCCAGTTTCATAGCTTAGAGATAGCCATCATGACCTGCTCTTTCTTAAACTTTTTTTTCTATAATTCTTATTATTACCCACTCCTGTAATGGGCAGAAGGTCCTGTGAAGCATGTGATGCCTTCACATCCCCTCCCTTGCTCATGTCTTACTGAACAGAAGACCAGTCCTACCCAGAGGGATCCCAAAGTTCCCCACAGCTGCCTTCTCAGGCTGGAAAGGTTCTCCTTTGTTCAGTCTTTTTAAGTGTAGTACCAAGCACAGAAAACTTACTGATTTCTTCTTGTTGGCAACGCCACAGAAGCCCAACAAGGAGGAAGAAATCAAGAAACCAGAACAGAGGGTGGGGTAAACTGGTGAGCAGGAGGAATTGGGCTTTTATGGGTCTAAATAGAACAAACCAGGGATTTGTGTGCTATTGGACAGTCAGGTAAAGCACACAGCCCACTGTTCAGCTCTGTGGTACTGTTGCTCCCTGTTGAGGCCCCCCAGTTTCACCTGTGCAAATGCCTTGTGGATTTTTTCACCCTGAAAAAAATAGTATGGTTTAAAAAAAACAACAACAAAACAAACAATTAAAAAAACCCCAACAAACACAAAAAAGACCTTGCAACTGAAATGCCTGTTTCTACTGCAAAAAAAAATTTCTAATTACTACAATAATGTATTGATTTAAAGTGGCTGAAGACCTTCTTTAATACTAATTTTGTTTTTCTTTTTGGTAGCAATAATACTCAAGCAATGGCATGCCAACAAAGAGAGCTTTGAATGCGTAGCAGTCCTGAGGGGTGCCATCCTGCTCCCTTCCCCCACCAGTTCCACCTCTCAATTCTTGACAAAGAAAACAAGTTGCTGCCTCTTCAAGATTTTTCTTGTCCTTTCTGTTGGTGACAGGCATTAAATGTTAGTAACATCTGCTGGCCTGAGCTTGCTTCCTCCTGCAGCGCTGGTCTCTGGCAGGGCTGTGTGGAGGAGACAGGAGCTACGGGTGCCTTGTGCGAAGCACCCGGTGTGGCTTCACCAACCAAAGCTGCCAGCAGAACTGCTTCTGTGATAGCAGCAGCGCAGGCTTGACATGACTGGCAGGGCTCTGCTTATCTTCTGGTAGCTCTTGGGCCCTAACTCTCAAGTGGCAGGTTTTTTGTTGTGTTTGGAGTTTTTTTTGTCTTTTCAAATAATGAACGTTATTTTAAGCAAAATAGCCAAGGGGGATAAACTGATCAACATGTGAATCTGGAAACATTTTCTGTTAGCTTTGGCTTAGAAAGTTACTATAAATGACAGATACTACAGAGAAGACTTTTTCTTTGGCGATACATTCTTTAACTTGTTTCTGCCTTGAAACAGCGTTTTGCGAGTCACTAGGTTTTCTTTTTTTAATTTGCTCTGTCAGGTTTCCTTGATGGTGGCAGTATTTTCCGGAGCAACTGGGAGGAAAATATATCTGTATCTATTTTAACAGGAACATGGTATCTGTAAAGTCACAAGAAAATGAGCAGACTGTAAAGACAGATGCAGACCCTGCTTTATTTATTTTGTAGTTGTTTGCTCCAGAGCTGGCTGGGTTTTCCTTTGGATGGAAGGGACAAAATGTATTTTGTTTGGTTTGCTTTTTTTAAAGCAAGGCATAGGTTTTTCTGCTGCTTCCTAAGACTGGCTGGTTGTTTACTTCTATTTTTTTCATGAAATTAAAAAACCCAAACAAAAGCAGCTAAAGGAATATGTGGAGATTTGGTCTATTTCATGTCACATGTGAAGTCAATGGAAAAAAATTATGTGCGTCTTAAGAGTGAAATTTCTCATACTTGTCACCTCCTAAGTAGTAGTGATCTTACTGCTTGCTCTTAGGTTGTACAGTACCTGTGATATACAGAGGAAAAATGGGCAGTAATGCAATACTGTGCTTCAGATCCATTATTGGGGGGAGGGTGGGGGGTTCCTGAGGTTATTACATGTGCAGTTTCCTGATGTGAGAATTTTTAAAGACTTCTGTAATGATTTATCTGGAGATTTTCTTCGAACAGCATCAAGAGGCAGCCTGAAGTTGTACTATCCTGTATTTCACTCTAATCAGCCTTTGCAATAATCCAGTTGTTTCTTCCTCCTACGTACGCACAGAGTGTGTGCAAGGATGATCCTGGAGTCTGCAGGCAGCTGTGACAGAAAAGGACTTTTGTGGTTTGCTTTTGCTTTCTCTTCCTGTCCCCTCCATTTTCACATATGTTTTTTAGAAGGCTGAGTTTCTGATGGACTTACTGCAAGAGCAGTGGGAAGTGAAACTGTGTTTTAGGGCTTGTTTTCTTAGTTCTTTTGGTTTTCATATAGCACTCTATCAAAGACACTGTCCTTAATATTAAAAACAACCCAGTGGACTAAGAAATTAAAAATGTCAATTGATAAAAATGAAAATCTGAACTTTATCTGTAGAAAGTATTAGTAAAAGAAGCAGAGTGTATCATCCCCCCCAGCCCTGCCCCCTGCAGAATGCCAAGTGTAGTCACTTTGCATCATTTGGGAGTAACCCTGAAGTACCTCTAAGCAGCTGAAAGGGAAAAGATTAGAAATCAAGTTGATAATAGTTTCTCTTCAGATGCGTCCTCTAAATGTTTAATAATGTGTCCCTGAGGAAGTCCCATTATTAAAGCTGCGTGACTATGAAATCACCTTGACTCTAAGGGGTAGATATTTGAGAGTTCTGGGGATTTTCCTCATCTGACTCTTACAGCTTCCTTTCATTGCAATGATTACCAAGTTCCTTGCAAAATGTGTCCCTCAGAGTTTATATCCTCTCTGGTCAAGTCAAATTGATGGGGGTGGCAGGAACTACTGCAGGTACTCCAGGCATATAAACCCAGTTATGGTACTAACTGATACTAATGGTTCCTGTAAACTTTTTTTCCAAAGGCTGTTAGAGCTTGTCACAGATAAATGCTGAAGAGTTCTGGTGCTTTTCGGACACCTTTTTCCCGTGTTGCATTAATAACACTAACAAAAATAACTCAATAGTGTTTACTTCTAATAGACGTAATTGCAGAAGATCCTAACACAATTTGCAAATGATACATGCTTGAACACAGGAGCTGTTCCATTCTCCTCTGACACAGCCTGGGGTGGAACGCAGCAGCTGTTTGACAGAATGACAGCACACGCGACATAGGGATGAGAAGTAGGAGAACTTCACTGTGTTCTGTAGAAACTGTGAAGAATTTAGGGTAACCCAAAATGGAAGCCGATCAGGACATGAGGGTTTTAACAGTTGGCTGATTGATAAATTTCATTTCACTGCAAAGTGTGGACTGTTGGTTTGTTGGTTTTTCTTCCTGAGAGATGAAAACCTGCTTGTTCTTTGGTTCAACTTGACTTACTCCAGGTTTGGGTATAGGGCAGTTAGTGAGCCAAGGCATGGGGTATGCAAGGCAGTGTACAAGGTGCTTTGCCTTATCCCCTCCTGTATGGATAATATGGTATCTGCTTTGAAAGTGGTTACCTGTGTTGCATAAGGGCACCTTATGGCTCCTTCGATATCTACACAGTTAGGTATAAGATACGGTGCTGTAGATACACAGCCGGGTGACTGTATAGCAGCTTCCCTGGGGGTAGGCAGGCCATGGGAAGGAAGTGCAGTACTGCTACATCACTACCAGTTCTAGTATCTGCAGCACTTGGATCTTTCCCTGGGGGCCTCTCCTTTTTGTATTGACCCAACCTGACCCTGCTCGCCTTGCAGGAGCTGCTTAGAACACAGCTAAAGGTGGTATGGCTGTAGGCATGAACGTGTAAGGTCTGACACTGATTGTATCAATGAGCAGGAAGCGTTATACTGCTCTGTGTTTTTAATGAATGCTGAAGCCAAAACATTCATGCATTTCTCTTTTCATCTCTTTTCAGTATAGCATATTTAACAGTTGTTTGAAAACTACATGATTTTAAAAAAAAAAAGGGGGGGGGGGGAGGGGAGGGGGGGGAGGGGGAGTGCCAAACCCCTTAATGAAACTATTTCCAAAGCATTCTTATTCTGGATGGGCATAAGCAGGGGCAGAATACTAGCATGGTTTTCTGACAGGATCATTCAGCCTTAAACTGAAGTGACCTCATTCTGGAGGGATGCAAGGAGCTCAAGCTCTGCGTTTTTTCTTGCCATGGTTGCTGATGATTTCTATACTGTTACCAAGACTTTTGGTTGATGATGTACCAGAAGCCTGCAGGGATAAAAATTACCTATGAATTCACCAAAGCGAAACTATGTGTGTGTAGGTTCCAAGGAGTAGAGGGTGTCTTTGGATTTTGATTATTTCAGCTTGGGCTTTGGTGTGTAGTTTCGGTCAGGTCCCTGGAGCTGCCACTCTTCTGACAGTAAATTCACATTTCTGCTTTTTTTTTTTTTTTTTCCCAGTTGATTTGATTTTGCGTAATGGGTCAAACTTTTTCCTTAGTTATGATCAGATAGTGCTGTTGGGTTTAGTAGGGTGCTGCTTTTGGGGTATAACTCAAGGTATAATGTGGTTCTTTGTGTTTAGGTATATGTGAGCACAGAAATATTTTTAGTGACTGTGTTCCCACTTGAAGTGCATGCTCTTCTTAAAATGTTGGTTTTGCTTGGTTATATATACCAAAAATACTTTCTTTTCTGTTTTCCTCTTTCTGTTGCAGAAACTGACTGGTCAAAGATCTGTTTGAATTCAGGTTTTCTTTTTCATAAATTTTCCATTACTATTTCCTGGGGTGTACTGGGCAAATTTCAGCAGTGATTTAAATGAGCCTGGGATAGAAGTTAGGCATAAATATCACAAAATTCAGTATTTGTGCATGATTTCAAAACTAAACCAAGCAAATCTGAGAAGCTTTGTTTTCAGATCTGAAGACAACTCACTGCAAAGCAAGACAAAAAGGAAGTCTGGTACTTCTAATGCTGTTGAAGTTAGTGCAGCTTTTGGAACTGCCAGCCATTAAAATATGCTAATTACTCCAAGGAGATGATAATGTTTTTGGAAGTCAGCTGAACAGTTGGTATGAAACTTGGGCCCTGGAAAGTCAGCTGCTCCTGACTGTAATGGAGCCAGTGTCACCTGCTGACCCTTTTTTAAAGAGTTCAGGCTCAGTGTGTAAAGGGGGTAGAAGACATTTCCCTTCATGTAACTGGAGATATGGGTGTGTAACTATAAGAGTTGTCACTGCCCAGAGGCAGAGACTTGGGGTAATTAAGCAGGGGCACAGACACCTAAAGACAGGGAGGATTACCAATAACTAGACATAGAAATTAAACCAAACTGGTGATTCTAGTTTCAGGTAGTAGCTGTGCTGGTTTTGCATGGCAGAGAACAGTGTACACAGGGAGTGTTGGGTTATAGTGCCAGCAATAGCTTTCTAAGTACCACTCAAGCAGCCACAATTGATTGATTTTGACCTGGATTTTTGACTACTTTTGATCAGCAGGAAGAACAGATTCCTCGAGACCAAGGGACCAAACCCCACGATCTTGCAGTTGTGAGTAAAGCCTGGTTCACTCCAGACTGCGTTGCAAGTTGTTGTATCATGTGTGACTCATGGCCTAATTAAACAGTCTCAAAAAGAATACAATCTCAGCATTAGGTGTGTTTTCACTAAGCGTATTGGAAAGTCAGATATGCGGTGTTAAATCATCTGCTTGCCTAACATCAGAATGCCAAACCAAAGTGGTATGTCATGAACGTGCAGGACTGGGTTTGTCCTGTGAGCATGTTGGATGGCTGCCTAGGATGGCTGGTTTGGAGGGAGAAATTTCTAGAACTTATCAGTAAGTACCCGCACCTAAATGTTAGTTGGGCCCTCACTTTTTAGATGTGCATGTCTGTGTGAGTGTATGAGAAAAAACAGCTATAGAAAGTAAAGCTTGTGACTCTGTGAGTATAATGGAGGAGGGAAGCAGCGAAATGTATTTTGCTTAGCAGAATAACGTGAGGAGGCTCAGCCTTGTGTTTTCAGCGAATAACTACTTGGTAGTGAAGTAAAGAATGAAAAATGCTCAGTTTTGGGAGGCACTGTACATGTGAAACACAACATCTTGGCCTATTGAGTAGGCTGCTCCATGAGATTCATAGTCTTAGTGCCTTTTTTTTTTTTAAATATGGTCCTTGGTGAAGAGCCGGACCTGCTATAGGTAGACTTTCCATCTTTGCCCCTCTTGCTTCTCACTTCTTAGATCTGCTAACTCGTAGCTTTGAGTCTCTGCCTGCAGCACAGAGCTGTTTGTGCATCTTGCACTCCTGTTCGTTCATCAAAAAACAGTTGGTGCTCACAGAAGTATCTTCCCAGGCTGAGGCGCTCTTAAATGAAACACCTAATTTTTATTGTTTGGTACCTAATGTTTTATGACTACAAACTGTTGTAAAAATATCAGTGACTTCAGAGACTTTCATCCCTTTGAATTATCCTCTTATTGGAAGTGTTTGCTTTTAACTTTTGCCTGTGCTATACCAACTTACATCTTGTTTCTGCTGCTCCAAATTTGTCATAATTAGGCTGCACTGATACATTTTTTGGCTTTCAAAGCTGGCTTGTGTTACTTTTTCATTTGGGTTTACTGGTTTCTTTAGAGGGGAAAATTTATTTGTTAATACTTAACCCTATGCAATAGCTTAGCTTCTTTGCTGAATAATTTTTTTTAAAAGCCTCACAAAACAGGTGTCTTCCAGTGGACAGGAATGCAGGAGAGGAGAGCAGGGGGTATGCAGGATGGGAGGGCAACTCGGGAGACACGAGTTGAGCATTCAGCCCTTAAACATTCCCTTTGCTGTATTGCATTTGCTGTTCCCTTTTCTCTGTTTAATTCCTGATTATTACATTTCCTTTTCCCAACCCTCTGACATACCTGCTTAGCTTCTAAGATGTGTGGCACAGGATTGGGTGTCCAGGCACGGATGTATGTACTGAGCAGGACCCTAGAGAATCTCCCAGCTCGGGGGGAGGACAGTAGTGACAGCATTACCATCGTGCAACTGCAGTGATTATATTCCCACCTTGGGAGCTCGTGCATTTGAAGTTGCTTGTCTCTAGATTCATACACTAGGTAACTCCTCAGTGTGGGAACAAGAGAACCATGCTCCTCTGCAAGTTGCTGCAGCACATATAACCTCCTAGGAGCATCCTGCTGCTTCTTCCCTGAGGCTCTGTGATGGCTTTGGCCCATATTACGCACACCACCAGAGGAGATGCAGTGCTGGTTACCCGGAGCCCCAACCTCCATTAAATGGACTCACTGGTGTGCCTTTGCTGTCACTGCTTTTCTGGTGAGGTTTAGGGGTTTCGCTGGCCTGTCTGCAGGTGTTAAAAGGCTTTGCTACTTCTCTTCTGTCTCAGCAGATTCCCTCTGAAAGCGATGCAGCACTGCAGCTGCATCTGGCTCAGGGTGGTGTTGCCTAATCTGTGTGCTGCTATGAAGCCTCCTGACTTCTGCTATCTCCAGGAAAAAACCTCTGTAAGAATAATCTGCTGTATCTGACTTTAACGCTGCAGTATGCTTTCTTTTTTCCTTCCTGCTGCATCCTTCTTACCTTTATACAATAACTAGAGAGTAGGTGCTTTCTGTAGTTGGTGCTTTCATCCCCTGTTCCTTGCTATCAAGCGCACATCACATGATAGCAGGCCTCACCCAGACCCAAGCGGCTGCCTATCACAGCGTGTCGTCAGCTGGCACTGTTCCCAATTCTCCAGAGCTGGCAACTGTCCTCTTTTCTTTGAGCTCTGATAACGGGAACAGATTAGCGGTGGGAGCAGCCGGAGCACTGCTTTATGGGGCTTTACTCCAGTATACCTCCGGTTTTCCACAGATCTTGCCAAGTGAGTTTCCTGATCATGGGCTATGTCATTTGCTGTGCTCCCCTTCCCTGCCCCCACCCATTTCCTGACATCACTTTAAATCCTTCTGTAGCCATGGTCCAGTTCTGCTGGAGCACTCCACCCAGGACTTCCTAGTGCAGTAAATCTTGCTGATTGAGGGGCTCATACGGTGTACCGAGCTAGAGAAATTACAAAGCTTAGGAAAGAAATCCTAATAAAATGAAGAGTATTGTACATTTTTCTTTTTTTTTTTCTTCTTCCCATGCTGTGTAAAACCTCACTTGATGCAGCTGCTCTACCCTAAGTAGAAACAAACAAACAGAAATCTTAGTTTGTCTCTACTGCAGTCTTCTGCAGCAGCTTTTAAATGATCTAGCATAAAGGAATAAATAAAATACATTCTCATTGCTTTATGTGGTCCACTTGTGGTGCCTTCCTAGACTGTCATCATCATATTATGAAATGCTATGGGCACTGTTCAGTTTGCCAGTGGCTGTACAGTCTGGCTTCAGAGGTAGGAGCTGGTCGTTCTGGGGCTGGCAGTCCAAAACAGAGGTTTGTAGTGCTGGTGATATTCTCTTGGCAATCTTACTGCCATATACCACGCTAAAGGAGGTTTTTTATTCATAAGGAAAATATTTGAGCTCCCAATGGTATTATGACCAGCTACTTTTCTGCTGGAGGTCCCTAGGATCCAGGATTTCCTTACTTTCCTGGCATTTGGGCTTGTCCCATGTGCCTGCTGATTCAAATCATAAAAGTAGATAAAGGCTGGGCTTTGTTCTTTGCTTTTCTGTTAAGCATGGACAATGGGAGTAAAAGGACATGTCAAATTTTGACCATCTTTTTTCCCAGTGTAAAGTCAAAGTCTTTCCAGCTGCATAACAGGGGGAGGGATCAGGTGGATTTGAGTTTATAACTGGTCCCAGCATGCTCCTGTTCTTAAGAAAACTAATTTATTTAAACAGTGGGCAATTGATGGAATTTGTAGCCTAGTGCTACGTGCTACAGGATTCATAAGCAGTGTCCTGTAGGACACCTGCAATTTGCTACCCTGAAACACTGCTTGGGATCAAAGCACCCTTCTGCCATATTGCCCATGGGCTACGTATGGATGGTGACCAGACACTCTTCAGCCCGGAGCATGTTTGCTGCTCTTTCACAGGGAGGAAAGGAAACCTGAGGGGGAGTAAGTTGTGTGTGAAATGCCCTCGGGTTCTTCCAGATCAGTTGTCTGACTTGACCATAGCTGCCCCTCCTGCCTGTCTGTGCCTTCTTGCCTTTAGCCGCAGTTGAATTTTTGCTCACTCTGTATCGGTCTAAAGATACCTGCTGTCATAGCATAGCATCAAAGCCCTAGAGAGAAGCAATGCCTGGCGGAAAAGATGTCTTGTGTGGATTTAACTGGCTTTGAATACTGCAGAAGGAGTGATGCTTGCTGTTGACAGTTTTTAGGGGAGCATCCTGTTTCTTGGCTGGGGATGTCATAGTTCTGGATGTTACACCACTGGGATCAGGAGAATGTGCCTTTTTAATTTTTATCTTGCTGAGGCTTTTGCACCATTTTTGTTTTGTTTTTGTTTTTTTTAATCAGTTGTGGTTATCTCCCTCACACTGGGTTGAAGTGCAACATGGCGCTTGATCAGAATTGGTTTTATGTCCTGAGCACAGTGGTCCATTGTGAGCAGAGTATGTTTGCATGATACTCTTGACACCCTCGTCTTATTGTGGCTTTCAGGTTGCTTCCAGGGGGAATTCCAGGGACTGGCCATTGTGGGGTGCAATGTCACGAACATACTAGGACCAGTCTGTGTCCGCACTGGTCAATTTCTGTGTGTCCTCCCATAAGTGATGTGCTGTGGGAATTTTTCTGCTGTGGATCCTAATGATGCTTACGAACGATACTGACATGGGAGGAGCTCTGAGCTTTCTGGAGAACAGAGTTAGGACTCAAAATGGAGAAATCACCTGGAAAAAATGAGGCAATTCAGCAAAGAGTGAGCACAAAGTTGTAAACTTAAGTGAGAATAATGGACTGGCCAGATACAAAATGGGAGATGTCTGGCTGAGCAGCAACTCTGCAGAAAGGGACTGGAGTTGATGGTAGATTCCAGGCTGGCCATGAGTCATCAGGCTCATATCGTGAAAAAGGCAGGCAAGAAGCAAGAGTGTGCAGCGATCCTTCCACTCACCTTGGTGTGGTAAGGTCTCAGCTGGAGTCTTGAACCAGTTTTCTACTCACAGCCTTCAAAAACAGCAAAACAACCCAAAAGTGTGTGTGTGTGTGAGCCTAGAGGAAAACAGCGTGAATGGGTGATTTAACAGACGTGACCTATGAGGAGAAAATGAAGGTATTGGGGTTGTTCAGTCCAAGGAAGAAGAAGAGGGGGTGGATGGGCGTGATAGCACCTGTAAAAATGTAGGAAGAAATAAGCTGTTTAGCATGTACCTTGGGAACAAGACTGTATACTTGTTTTGTGGGAGCATTGTGCAGAGCAGTCCTGGTGAGGCTGTCACCAGAAATCCACAGGAGCCTCTTTCTCTTTTAAGTAAATGTGTTTATCTGGGTGTGTGTTTCTGTGGTGATGTTCCTTCTTTTTTCCTGTTTGATGGTGGCCAGCCTGAGAACCGTGCAGTGCAAAGGGCGCCTGTGCTTCCCATTGCAGGAGTTCTTGTCCTGTGAGCCGAGGAGAGCAGGCCAGCTGCAGAGCTGACCTGCACCTCTGATCAATACGTGCCATGGCAAAGCTCACCCCGTGCTTTCATGCTGAGAAGGCAGTGGATTAGTATCCAGGTGTGGCTCCACAAATGCTTGGTCAGAGGTATGCTCTGACATCAGGCAGTGAGATTTTTGGTTCCTGATGCAGGGAAGTTGAATGTTCATATTTGGCTTGCACCAGAAGGCCAGTCGTGTTTCTCTGGGAGTCTGAAGGCAGGGGAGGGGACCAGGGTGCAAGCAAGGTTGCTGCTTTAGACTTGGTGGCCCTGCAGGAGCACCAGATAGAAGGTCTCAGGATATGACAGACACATCCCGACAGTTGACCTTTTAGCACTGGTAGTCAAAAAAATGATGGTGGTTGCATTGTTGCGAGGGGTTGATTCCCTTCTTTTAGGGAGGTTTTTGTCTTGGGGATAGACTTGCTCTCCTCCATCATGTGGCAGCTACTGCAGCAAAGCAATATTAGGAAATAACATTTTAGCTGTCTTCCACGTGATTAGTCCTGCTTGAGGGAGGGGGAAGGGCCTCACACTCTCTATTAATCATTTCTTCTTCCCTCCTCCCATCTGCTCAGTGATTCTGTTGCTCTTGCATACACCACTAATACTTGATCGCTTCATCTCTCTCTCCCTCTCCTTGTTGGTTCTTTCTTGAGTCTCTGCCCTCCTTGCTCCCAGCTTCTTGCAGAGATGCTGCCCAATGATCTGATTCTCTTTCCTAGCTCCCTATAAAAAAAAGGGGGAAAAAAGACATAGAAGGAAGAAAAGGAAAATACTCCAAAGTGTCCAGTGCCTAATTCACCTCTCCCTGGACATTATGCCTTTGCCTAGTGGTCAGCACCTTCAGCCAAAGTTGTGGAGCACATGTGGGCAGTGCCTGCTTCCCTCTCCTCCTCTTCGTGCCCTCCCCAGAGGCAGCAAGCCTGACTCCTCCACCTCCTTCTCTTCCAGCTGCTTTCACTAGCCTCCTAGCTCTTCTTGGCAATGAGGAGCCTGGACATCTGTAGAAGCAGCTGGAAGCAAGATGGAGAGCCAATATCCTGCAGCTCACCAGATCTCTACAAACCTCAGCTCAGGAACCAACTGCTTAATTCACTGTGTTTTCGTACTGTTTAGTTTGCACTACACACTGCTTGTTTCTCACCGTCACGACAAAGCTATAGCTTTATTGATGTGTCATTTCATAGCTATAGCTTTTTTTTTTTAATTTTGTAGCCAATCAGTAACAATACATGCTTTTATTCTGTAGTGGAAGAAGGCAAAGTTAAGCTTTGTTTCCCCTTGAGTCTTCAATGTTACCTGCCAGTATCATAGTATATTATTATGGACAGGATTTAATCCTGCATCAACTAAAATTTGACCTCTGTGAAACAACCAGTGGTACCACAAACTCATATTCCTGAAAACGCAGCAAAAGTATTTTTGCTGGTTCCCTGTTGCTTTCCCACCTGATTTACATCAAAATCTTCTTGTGAAGGCGACTCCAATGATATTCTGAAAGGTGATGGTTATCTTCCCCTATAAAGTGGGAGCCGGTGTTAAACCAAGCTCGGCAGGGCTGACCCTCTTGTGAAAAGGAGCACGAGAGGTGCAGGATTCCTGCTACTGTTCACGCAGAGGTGGGGGAAGCTGGCGGGTGTCAGGAGTTACAGCACTTCGTAGCAGGGCTTTTGGGGATGGGCCCCCGAAGGGAAGCTTGCGAGTCATGTTGCCGTGAAAAGCCTCCCAGCATGTTACATGATGCAAGCTACTTGGCAAACGCTGTAATTGTGTCACTGAAATGGCTGAGCCACAACGCTCAGGGAGAAGGTTTTGCCTTGTGAGCCTGCGAACACATTATCCCCTTCCCTGGTGCATGAGGGCAGTCTGGGAGCGCTGGTTGTGCTGCAAACTGCTGCGAGTGCTGTTCTTGTGTGGGGTTTCTTATACTCCGTTTTGGGATTTGAAATTTGCCAGTTGTGTGTCTGAGAGCATGTAACAAGACGTATAACTAAAGTGATGCTTTAAAGATATTTGTCAAAGGACTTGGAAGATGAGCGTGACTATTAGGGACAACGTTTTTATAAAGCCTTCAGCCCCGCATCCTGTTTTATTCTTCCAACAAACTGCAGTTATGCAGAAAGCTGCTATTGGTGGTGTTAATGTCCCATTCCCTCAGCAGCTAGCAGTAGCTGTTTGCTTTCAGATGTCGTCATTCTTTGCGCCCAAAACAGTTGGAGCAGAGACGTACAAAGTAAAGGGAATCACTTCAGATAGCAGGCTTCAGTCCTGATTCATATTCAGGCTTCAGACCACCAGCCCTGACTGGGGCTGAGCTGCGCTTTGTAGCAAGGGTGCAGGTATGTTATGTGTGGGTACACAGAGCGTATGTGTGTTGTTCCTGTCAGGTGTTAAAAGTCCACTGTAAAGCAAATACCATTTGCAAGCAGCCCTGAGATGTCTTTTTTTTTTTTTTTTTTTTTTTTTTCCTACACACATACACCACCACCCCCCAAACCTTTGCTGCGAAACAGAGCTCTCATATTTTCCATTCCTAATTCAAGAGCTGGAGGGATGGCTAAAGCCAGGTATCAAATTACAAGAGAAAGAGTGAAGACATTTGGTTGCAGCTTCATCGGCTCACACATACACCCAGGCAATCATTTTCATCAGCCCCCAAGTCAGTGTAAAAACTGCGTAAGGGAAATCATCTTTTCTCTTAAGTCTGTCCTTGGGAAGGACACTGTCTGCAAGGAAAGTTCCCACCAATAGAGGTGTGTGAGGGCTGGGAAGAGGAGGAAGGAAAACCCTGTAATGTTCAAAAAAGCATCTCATCCGTAGTACAGGAAATGTTGTTCCTACTCATCTGAGCTACTAAAAGAAAAAACCCAACAGGTTTCAACAATAACAATTTTCAAATGATATCTTTTGAATGGGTAATGTGTGTAGCTTAAAAGGAAAATGTGACTCAGCCAGGAATTGTTACTATTACTGGTACTATTTTAGTTTTTTAAACCAAGTCTGCTTCAGATATTTGGCATGTCCTTGGCTGTGATAGGAGGCTGAGTAGAGGTGGTGGCAAAATACCCTTTATGGGCTGACTAATTCAAACTTGGATCTCTTCTGCTGAAATTGATTTGAGACTGTCTTCTTGAAGTTAGACATGAACTTGAGTGAAGATTTCAATGTGTAAAAGAAAGCAAAAGCCCTGTATTCTATTTTTTCCTTTCTCATTACCTTTTTCCCGCCTCCTTGCTAGCATTTATTTTCTTGTTGGCGTTCTCCAGACCGTGGTTTTTCCTCAGGCACAGCCTATTCTCTTCCGTGCTTGGATGCTTTCTTCAAACCTTCAGCTGCTTCTCTTTGATTCTCAAACTAGTATATGTGTTTGGCTGTTTCCTCAGTAGTTTTTCCCACCGAAAGAAGAGCCTCCTTGCCCTGTTTACCTTTCCTATGTATTCTCTTGGTCTTTCCCCTGTGTGTTGGTGTTCCTTTCCCTGATCTCCATGTGTTACTCCTTTTTGTTCTTCAGTTGCACTTGACTGACTGGAAGAGATGTGAAGCTAGCTCCTCTACCATTTCCCCACCATGTCTTTCCTCCAGAAGAGCTGATGGGAAATGCCGTATTTCCCCCTTCCCGCCTCTCACTGCCCTCTTCCTCTCCTGCTTCTCTTTATTTTATAGCTCAGTGAAAAAGGCTTAATGAAAAGGACTTTGGCTAAGAGAGGAGCAGCGCAAGCTCAAGTTATTTCCCTGTGTGTATTTCTCCTGCCTGCCTGTTCTGGTGAGCAGGCACTCAGCCTTTGAAGCTGGATATTCTTGGGAGTCAGTAGAGAGGTTCATTTTGGAAAGGGTAGTAGTGGACAGGCATTTGATTTCCTTATTTAAGTGTGACTGTTACCCATGTGCTGGAGAGACCACATGTGACTTACAACACCCACTTTCTACGCTTCTTCAGTTTTTCTGCCCAACCTTCAGTTCACATTTTGGTGGCCATCTTCATCACGAGAAGGAATTGTGTTCCCTTTCACACTGAAAGCTTAGGTTAAGATTAAAACATGTACAGAGCTGCAGAAGCTCAGGAGCTCATCTCCCACAGCCCCAAAGGCTGCCTTGTACTTGGTGCAGGGGCTTTTCAGAGAGCTGAAAAGAGGAATTTCAGTCTTATACACGAGCATTTTGCTTCCTGCTGCTTATGTGGCAGTTGTGAAGGTGCCCCTAAACCGTAGTAGTTGTCAGTGTGTGATTGCTATATTGAGATACTCTGTGAACTGTGTGAACCCTAAATGTGAACCAAATACTTAAAAGCATGCTGAGATGAGAGGGGAAACGTAAATGATTCTGCATATTTTCAGTTTATCTGTCTTTATTTTTACCAGTGTGGCAGTGATTTGTTGTGTGTTGCTGGTGTACTGTGTAACATGAACAAAGACCGTCCATGCAGTATGAAGGACACAAATTGAATTAAAACTGTCAAGCTCTTCCCCTCCTCCTGCCACTTCTTCAGGCCAATTTTTTCCTGTGTGGGCTGTGTTGCTTGCGTGCTTCCAGGGCTCAGTGAAACATGCAGCACTTCTGGATAACAGACAGAAAAGAACTAGGTGCTTTGTTGTTACCCATATGCCCAAGACTAAGGGTAAGAAAAGACTTGTCTCTTCCCTCGTCTCTTCCCTCCCTTCTCTCCACAGAGCTTCAGCGCAAGGAGTCAGAGTTTGAAGAAGTTGAGTGAAAACCTCAAGGGAGTCCAAGTTCTTCTTATGTCTATGTAATTCATGGTAGGAGTGATGTGATGTAACGCTGAGCAGAGGCGCTGTGCTCATGTGACTTTGGACCTGGGCAAGAGGAAGGAATGCTGTGAGACAGCCTCTTGTCAGGAGCTTCTTCCTGCAGTCCTCCAGACAGGCTGGCTGTATTCCTGAAAGACAGGTCATATCCTGCCAGACATGAGAGGCACTGAGTGAGGCAGTACAGCCTGTGTTCTGCAGGGCTGCAGACTAGATAGGCCCTTTGAGCCTTTGCCGGTGAATACAGCAAGGACACACTATAAAAGGTCCTTTATGCAGGTGCCTTCATATAGGTGAGGAAAAAGGAAGCCTAAGTAACTTGCCTCTTCTTCCATCTTGCCCTACAAATGCCTCCCATGATTGCTAGCCCTTTACTGGGCAGTACGAGACCATTCCCTCCAAGGGGCTGTGGATTGGAGGTGGTGAGTGCTTGCACTAGGGCAGCCTGAAGAGCCAAGTCATCTTTAAGAACAAGAGGAGGACATATGGATGATGCTGGCATACCCTGTCATGTACCCTGGTGCTCAGGAAGAGATATTACTAAAGAGCTCTAACAGACAAAGCTCAGATGTGCAAATACAGATGTCAAACATTTTCTAGCTATTCAAGTTGCCCTTTACTATAATAGAGGCATCAGAAGGAAATGTGCATCTGTGGCTTCTGCAACTGAAAATGTGGCCCCAAGCTCCAGAGTGCTGGTTTAGCCATTGTGTCAGTTGGGTAGTGTGAGATACATGCACGCATCATCTTCTGTCAGCATGGGAGGCTCCTGTTGCAAGGTGGAAAGGGTGCTTGGGGTGGGACAGCTTAAAAAGGCTCCTCAGAGCTCATCTACCGGTGCTGTTATTCACTGTTCGTCATTTACTCACGCAAAGTTGTGCAGGACTTCCAGGCTGGCTGCTGTAGCTGACAGTCTGATCCCAGATGTGCAAATCTTGCCCTGGCACAGCCAAATGGGAATAGTGCCGTCGTATTTCCTTGGTGCTACCTCTTGATTTCTGCATCAGCAGTACTTGGCTTACCAGCTTAAAACCCTGATCCTAACTACTTATGAGGTGTCAGCTGCTATAAGCAACTACCAGCTGCCTAAGTGCAGCAGCATCTTTCCCTAGCCCTGAGCCTGGCTCGCAAGCTCTGCAGGCCCCGTTTTGCTCCCTGATGGCCCCGGTGTCTCAGGCAGTGTGAAAGCAAAGTGTTGCACTTAAGAGACTGATTAGCTGTGCTAGAGATGGCATGAGGGCAGGTAGGGCACAGCTGTGGGAGGCTGGCCCTGCAAAGATTGCTCCTGGTCGTGTGGCCATTGGGTAGGACACGCGGGACAGGGAACAGCCACCTCCTACTTTAAACGTGAGGGAGAGATGGACAGGAGCAGGCAATAGCACAATTGCATGTTAAGCTTCACAAACATTATGCACATTGTTCAGATATTTATGGGAGTGGTTTTTATTTTCAGACCCCTACAGAATTGCTGCATTGGGGTCCTAATCATTTGTTTTCCTACACGTGATGGTCGTAAGAAGAGCCTACCGAGCACAGTGTGTGCTTGAGGGCAGTGATTTTGAGGCAAGTTGTTGAGATTGTCTGATGTTTCACGTTTTCTGTAATTTAGTGTGTGTGTGAAGGGAGTATTTAAAACTTGTAGACAATAGTTTGCTGGGTTACAGGGAATGAAATCCCTAATGAATAGTCCATTGTTTACAACCATTTGAGGCTGTTTCTTTGCTGAACTAGTGTAGCTTGCAACTCTGTAGTTTTTAACTCCTCTCTTCTTACCCATCCCCTTTCCCATTCCTTATGGTTGCTAAATCCTGCCGTTATCTTCTCTACACAAGTTTCTGAACTTCCTTCTCTCCTCTTGATTTCCCTCTGCTTAAACCCCTTGTCCAAATGGTAATCTTTTGCTTCCAGTTTAGCAATTTTTCCTGTCTTTGCCCTCTTGGACTTGCACCTCACTCCTTAGTATTTTTACCCAAATGAATGGGGTGGGGAGGGACCGGACACACAAAACCTTTTTCCTGCTGCCATAGTCAGGTCTAGATCCTCCTTTTCCCTTTACCTTTCCATCCCCACCTCCTTGCTTTGGAGCTCTTCCTGCACCAGTTTGCAGCTGTGTATATATATTTTCATCTGATACTTGCCTGCAAGCCCCCTGCCCTTACTTCCCCCTCTATTGAAGTGCTTTCCTCCCTTGCTCTGTCCGTACTGCTCCGTGCTCTGATCTCTGTGTCTTCTGGTGACCCCTACAATTTGAGATATGGCTCAAGCATACTGGCCTTGCGACTGCCCCTCTGCCTGTCAGCCAGAGCGTTTACACAGCTTCTTCGCACAGCTTACAGACACCTGCAGTCAGGGCATGATGACTGCCTTGCTAAGTGGTTTTGTCCCTTGTCTGGTGCTTTTTCTGCCATTGAAACTCCTAAAAGTGGAACCTGGTCTCACTGCTTGTCTTGGGCAGCGTCTGCTGGGGGGGAGGTAGCTGCCTTTTACTCCTCTTTAAACAGATAAACATGGCTGGTTGGTGAAGTTGTAAGTTGTTAGTGTTTTGTTTGGTGGTTTGTTTTTTTTCTTTTCCTGTGCTCAGTTTGTAGATGACCCTTTTTTTTGCTAATTGAGGCTGTGTAGCTGTTTACCTGCATGACTTGCTGGAGCAATTGCTCAGACTGATGCATACCACACTCTGGGACTGTTTCTTATCTCTCCAGCCCTGATTTATAGATAACTGGAGAAGGGAATTCTTGGCTGCCCTGTTTTCAAAACTATTACACTACAGAAAAACTCATCAAATGAACATAGCAACTGATATAAAACCAGCTCTATTCAGTTTTCTGGTTTTCCCCATCAAAAAAAGCTTCCCTTTATTATTTAAACAATTTCCCTCAAATTATATTGTAAGGGCTGTAGGCACAAAGGCTTGCTTGCTTTTCCAGGAGTTCCTGGAAATTGGAACTGGGTAATTTCCATAATCAATAGAGGGAGTGGGGTATTTTGGAGAGGTGTTATTTGTTGGTTGATGTTTTATTTTTTTTTCACACAGCACATAGTACAAACCAACCACAGCTCAGTAGAGGTTGTGTGTGCATACTGAAGCGGGAGGACAGCTTATCTACAGGGATCTGCAGAGCCTTCCCTATGGCTGAAGAGATTAGCAGATGGGGAGGTTTGGAAGGCCCCAAAGATTTTAAGAAAGTATGTACAGACCAACTGAGAGTCTCCTTTAATTAAAGAAGCGCTATGTGTTGTGCAGAACAACAGCTTTTGCTTCCCTTTTCTTCACAACCTATGTGGCATGCCCTCTGGATTGTGACGAGGGCAACAGTGTAAGTTTTGAAATACTGTTTGTATGTGTAGGACAGCGCTGGCATCCTTTTGGGTTGGAGGAGCTGCTCTAAAATATGTCAAAATTGTCAAGTGACAAGAAAACCATTGATGCTTCAACCCATGCCAAAGAAAATCCTGCAAGAGGAAGAGTTAGCTGTGAAAATTTACCTTGTTGCTACAGTGCTCCTTTGGTTGCATGTATCATGTTGAGAGAGGAATGACTGAAGAAGTACTCCACTTGGTAAATGAACAGAGAATACATCTGCAGCAGTTACAGCGCAGCTTATACGTGCGTAAAACCCGAGACACCTGGTAGTGGTGCTAGGCAGGTACTGTCTATTAATGGTCAGGTGGGGACACAGATTGTTTTTGAATGAATGGGCTTGTTGGAAGGCAGGGGAGGAGGGAATTACCTATCTGTCTAAAGTATTTCTCCTTTTTGATGCCATGTACTGTAAAGGAAACCAGATTTTAGGGACATTAGTTCTGTAAGCAGCAAAAGTTTCCACTTCCCATAGTGGGGATGCTTTCTCCTCCTTACTTCCACTCCAGATCAATGGTGAGGTCCTGAGGCTGTGATACTGTGCTTTCATTTTGGCCTCTTACTTCTCTCTGAAAACACAGAGCCAATACATAGCATTTATACATCCTCACTTTCTTAAAACGATTTGTTCCTCCTCCCACCTCTGTCACTAGAAATTGCACGTTCCTCCCAAACCAAACTTCTGTAGGCCAGAAATAGGTCACACACCACCAGCTGGACAGCAGGCATCGCTTGCGTCATCTGTTGGCGTGACGTCCAGTGAGATGTGAAGTGTGCTGCGTGAGCGCTTGGTTAGCAGGACCAGCTTTCTCGGAGAGCGGGATGTGACAATGTCCCTTATGATACCTGCCATCTGGGCATTCAGAGATGACAGGGAAGAGAACTCTGTTTACAAAGGGGAAGGAAAAAAAGAGGTATAAGCTAACTCCATCAGCGCACAGATTTTCTGCTGGCTGGTTTGGATGATTTATAATGGTATACAGAGCTTTGTCACCTTTATGCTGACTCGTTCCAATGCTGCCCAGAGGTCAGCCTGTTGGCCTGTAAAAAATGAGTTGTTGATCTATGTTGCTTTCCCTAGTGGCCACGGTACTGGAGCTGTCAGTCCTGCTGCAGAGCTCAACTAGGGGCTGAAGAGGGCTGCCCAGGTTACTTGGCTTCTCAACACTGGTCACTTCATTTTAGGCATCCTTCTAACATGAACCTATGCAGGGCATAAGCAAATCTCCTTTTTGCTTAGTAGGTAGAGGAGCAGCAATGCCAGCAGTTAGACTTGCAGCCTTTGTGCAAGAATGCGATTTCTTGTCTACGTGGTTACTTTGGAAAGCTCGCAGGAGAGGAGGACACTTCCTATTTTTTTCAGATTGGGTTAGCATGGAGTAACAGGGCCAGTTGCCACAACGGATTAGCTGCAAAGGGGATGAACGCAATGCAATTAGTAGCAGAGCCAGAGGTGTCTACGAGCATGCAAACATTTTGTTAGGATGTATGTTGTGCTTCTGCCTGAGAAGTGCTGAAAACAAATTGTCATAGAAATACAAAATACATCCAGTCTGTTTGGGATTGAGGCAAGATGAGGGCCCTATAGCCTGGAGAAACATGTATGAGTCTGCATGGGGAAAATGCACCTTAATTAGATGGGTTGACAGATCCTGTTTCTCCTGCTCCTTCTGCAGTTTGCAGCGTTCAGTCTAGGAAGTGCCTCCTGAATTCGTTCACTGGTGCCCTTATGGTGGGCCTGGCACACTCACCTGGAGTCCTCCGTGCTGTACGGCCGGACGTCACGGAGACCCAGCTCGTGACCTGTTTGGCTGGATGGACAACTTCACCCTGGGAGGGGAGCCCAGCACATCCCATGCCTTTCACACACCGTGTTCTTTAATGCTGCTTCCCAGCAGCTGGCTGGGTTTTGGTGTGGAGAGGATGGCGCATCTCCTGGCAGGGCTTGGCTGGGTGCTGGGGCTGTGCCTGCGCCGGGGGCTGTGTCCCCTCCTCTCATGCTGTGGAGCTTGCAGTGCTGCTGTTTTGAGCAGTGCTTCTCTGAAAGGTGCTTAATAGACATGCTAGGCTCTACTTTTTCTTGACAATACACCCTTTTCTTGAGAGGAATGGGAAGTTTCCATTTCAGTCACTAGCCTGTTTTTCATTAACCTGTTTTAGTCAGC
Source organism: Falco punctatus (assembly GCF_963210335.1). Classification (NCBI taxonomy): domain Eukaryota; kingdom Metazoa; phylum Chordata; class Aves; order Falconiformes; family Falconidae; genus Falco; species Falco punctatus. The sequence goes on from NC_137584.1 coordinate 89,877,486, forward strand.
AAGTCATGTCTTTACTGTGCCACTCTCTCAATCTGCTGCTCATAAGCCTAAAGAGACAGTGGAGCAAAACTCCTGTCCTCTGCAGAAAATGCAGAGAGAGAAGAAGCAGTTTTACCCGGAACACGAGTCGAGACTTGGTCAAGTTAATACTATAGTAAATGTCAAATATTTTGAATTTACAGGGTACTTTAAGCCGCAAGTGGGGGGCAAGGGGGAGGAAAGGGAGAAAGGCATTGGAGTGAAGTTAATAAACCTTTTAAAACTTTTGACTTAATCTTGTATTCAGTGTTTGTATCACTCAGTTATCTGCTAGTTAATACTAGTATTTTTGATACCTCTCCAGAGCCAATATACAGCAAACCTTCAGCCCTGTTGGGTATTTGTGCTACAGCATATTTAATAGCCATGACAACAATTCAACAATTGTATAGCAGCCTCCCCTCCCTGTCTGAGTGTTGCAGGCACCAGAATGTCTCCATTGGAAAACCCCTAAACATACAGTTTCAGCCAAAACTGGTTTAATGATAGTCTACTGAGAGCTTGACAGACTTTAAAAAAAAAAAAAAAAGGCACTTTTTTCCCTTCTCCTGCCTGCCCCCAATTTTTTCTTAACTTCTTTGCTTCTTTTGAAAATCTTTTGAAAAAGCTGCTGCTGTAAAATACAAGGCAAATTTAAAAAAATAAATTGCTTTAAATTGCTTAACAGGCTTGATGAGACAAAGGCTGGTGTGTTGGAGTGGCTGCAGGGAGCTCTGCGGCTGCTTTTGTATGATTTCAGAGGTGAATTTAGATGGCTGGAAGATAGATGGGTGCCAGATGCAGTTTGACACAGATTCCAGCAGCTGCTCCTGCGCGAGGTTTCATTAGTGGTGAGTTAGCCAGCAGCAGAGCTCCGGCAAGGCCCTGAACACTGAAATGACAGCGAGAACAGTGAAACAATACAATATTCACTAAGTGATTTTAATCTAGGAGATTAAATGACACCCAGTCGGTTTCCCGACTTAGAAAGCCAACACAGTATAAAGCTGTTCATGGCACTCACTCTACTCAGGCTCTTGTCAAATATATTTATGTCGCGAGTGCTTCCCTGATCCTGCCCCCACCCCCCCCTCCCACCCTCTGAAATGGGAAGAGAAGGGTTGATTTTGTGTCACAGTCATATTTTTCCATCCTAACTGTATAATGTGTTTTTAACTGCAGCAGGAAATATTGGCCTCGCTTAGACAGATGCTTACCTTGGACTGAAGTGCTCACATGCTCCTGCTAAGCACAGGCGTAACTGTTTGAAAGATTAGGGCCATGGTGTGTAAAGCAAACGGCTTCCTTTTTAATAGATGGGCAAGTCCCAAAATCAGGAAGTCATCAGTATTTACGGGCTCAGGGAATTGGGTTTGGTTTTAAGTAAACCAGTGTACTACGATGGATGAGTGGATAGAAACGGTGGTGGAGCTGCTGTTCTCCAGGCAGCCAAAGTTTTATTTGTGAAGGAACACTAAATGGTTGGGATTTTGTGAAGCGAGGGAAAATGTAATCAAACTTATTTGCAATACAACCTAGGCTGACTGTGGTTAAAGATTCTTCTAGGGGGAGTTTCGTGGGCTGTGTTTTGGGAACCCTCATTATGGCATGCTTACTATGTGGTTATTTGGTCTTTGTATGAACTTTGTGTATTTCTGATTGCTTTAACAAGTGAATCCCTGACTAGAAAAAGAGGTTTTCCCTCTGTTAGTTGAGGGAAAGTACATAGGGCACTATGTAACTATTATAGTATGTTGTATGTAACAAACAAAATCTCTTTTCTTCCATATGGGCCACCTGAATATTGCCATTGCATATTTAACTGCTGATGTCAAACTTCTCTGTTCACTTTGAGTCATTTACTCTCCTTGCAGTAAGCAAACAAACCAGGTTCCCCCCCCCCCCCCCCTTAATATGCAAGTTGGATGTGTACGGGTTGTCTTTCGATCTCAACTGTTGTTTGTTTGTGAATGTTACAATTCTGTGTCTACATGCCTTTGGTAAGTACCCCATGCGTGGCTTCAATTAAGCTTTCTATATCAAGAAAGTATGCCTTAATTTATCAGGTTAAAGATATCTCTGTTACATCAGTTTGTTCACAGTGTGTTGTGACCTAATCAACTAGGGATGTAAGCCATTTCATGAGGAGTAATTGCTCAACAACAAAAAATGTCTCTCTTTCCTAATAGCCATGAGTGAGTTGGCTAATTGGAATCCATTTTGGTAGTGGCAGGTCAGCAATCAGGAGGTGACTTTCCTGACTGGCTTCTAGGTGGGAGCGAAAAGCCAGCAGAAGGTAAAACACAGAGCTATGGCTTCCTGAGGCAGCTGCAAAAGCATCGCTGCTGTTTGAGAGCTTCGCTGCTGTTCATGTTGACGCCCTGTGCACGGAGAGTGTGGTGCCCCAGTGCACTCCTTTACTGATGATGCTGTGACACTGTTTGGTCAAAACCCTTTCCTGGATGTTTTTGAGGGAAAGAATCTGAGTGGGTTGGAAATGCCATATCTACTCTGAAGACTTGCAAAAAAGCTCTGAATTTATTGTTATTACTGGGGGTAGGGGGTTGCAGTGTTGACATTATCATGTGACATCTTCTCCCTTGCCTGGCTAGGCCTTGGTTGGGAGATGTGAAGTTTAGGGGTGTTGGTTCCTTATGTCTCTACTTGGAATAACTTATGACAGTGACAGAGCAATTTTTGCTTTCAGTGCTTCATCGCTTAGGAGCATGGGCTGCAAAATCCTGCCAGAGGTGCCATGCTGAGGCATCTTTCAGATGACCCCACTGGTTGATGTCCTGTTTCTTCACTTCACCAAGAGACAGATGCATTCAGATTTCCCCACCCCCCTGGCCTGGGCTTCAAACCTTGCTGAGAGGGAGGTGGAGAGGAAAATCCTCATGAATTAACATTATTTCCCTAGTGGGCTTTGCTGCCATTTTATCTAATTACGCCTGCTGTTTTCCAGATCACATTGTAAGCATTTGCATGAAGGGGCTTTCACTTACCTCCTCAAGTAAATTAAATAACAGCCCTTAGGCTGGGCTGACAGCATAATGCATTTTCATGTGGGAGATCAACAGCTCCCGTACCTTGAGATGGGAAACGCTGAAATGACAGGGAAGCTCTGCACTTCTTGAATTAGGGCAACTAGACTGAGTTAGGGCTACTTTGAAAATACCTGCTGCTGACTCTGATGGTGTGTAGGGATCAGCAGGAAGAGAGGGATGCATGGGAATGTGCAGCAAGGGCCACAGAGAACAGACCGTAGTTTTTGGCTCACAAGGATCCACAGTCTACGTGCAAGATGTGCAGGAAAGCCTGGGAAAGCAAGCCTGTTGTCAGCAGGTTTAAATGCATAGCCCTATTGGAAAGCGTGAAGGGATCTGCAAACCAGGAAAGATTGGAAGCCACAGACATAAAGCAAATGAGAGGTGCAGGCCCTGCCCTGAGGATGTTTACAATGTGACTTCGTGGATGAGGAAGGCTGGACTTGTGTTGGGTGCTCTGGAAATCAAAACACACAGCCTTGACTTTAATTTCCACAATAAGCCATCCTGTAGTTTCCTTGTGCTTCATTTCTTCAATTTGCAAAATGAGGCAGTAGCCCATCTGCTGAAATGACAGTCCGCTGCTCGCTTTGCCTGACCCGTTACTCCCAACGAGTATCCAGCCCCAGGAACTATCCTCCTGCAAATGTTTCAGAGCTGCTAGAGCCCTTCGTGGTATCAGCCTCATGGGATGATCCAGTTCCTTCCCATTCACGTGTGGTGTACATCAGCCCTTCCCTGGCTGTGGTCACTCTTCCATTTCTTTGATAGAGCTGACAGCTGAGCAGGAGAAGGGATCAGGAACATATTTCTTCAGCATCTGATCAGCCCAGGCTTGTCCTAGCACAAGAGAGGATATTGGTGGAAAGGCAGAGAGAGGAACTCCACCTCCCCCAACCATTAGACTAGGACAACCCTGGGTGGCTCAAAACTCTGATGTCCTCTTGGGCTCTGCCTTTGCAGGATGGTTAAGTGTGCCTGAACTGGGGAGGTGCTAGTGAGCAGCCTGCTGCTGCATGGCCAGACTGAGTGAGCATTTAGTGAGTGAAGAAGAGGAGGATATGGGCCTCTATTGCAAGTAGGGAATTTCAATCTCTGCTCTGGCTTGCTCATGTTGGTTGTGAATGGAGGTCAGCAACAGGAGAGGCCGCTTAGCTCCATGTGTGCGTGTGTCTTATGTGGTGGGGAGCCTTGTGCGCCTGTTCTGTGTAAAGGAAGAAAGACTATGTGTCCTCTTAGCACAGTAGCTCTGTGGTGACAGCAACCCTCTCAGTATTGTATCTGTAATGCTGAACTATCTTCTAGCTTTTGGTGCCAGTTCTTCTTTCCCTGTGTCATCGGTTAGCATGATTTCCTTAATCCCTAAGATCTGCTTGAAGGAGTCTGCAGTGACTCACTTTTGTCTGGGGACATTTGCTGAAGAAATGCAATCGGCTTCTTTTCCTTTAGAAAATCAAGATTTCTATTCTATCAAAACATAGTTCCAGGTTGAAGGTGGGGGAGAGCTAAGAAACATTAGTGTGGTAGGGGTGTAAACACCTTTTAACTTACATGTTAAAGCATCTTGGATCTTCCAAGTAACTAGAGAACTACTTCGTGATGCATTCCTGTGTCTGAGATGAGTTTCGAATGCCAGCGAGATAATGAGATTTATCAAATAAAAAGCCTGTCTTTCACTTTGTTCAAGCTTGGCCTCATGCCTCAAATACATGGAGTTTAGCTCAGAAGCAGCTTGTAATTTGTATCACAAAACCACTGCGTGTAATTCATGATGGATGGTAGCCACTGGATACAAGAGGTTTGCAGTTGGGACGTGCTAACAGCTTTGGCTGACATTTGTGCTTGGTCAAAGTCACTGCAACAGGACAGAGGACAAGTGAATGGTCACTATGAGGTTACTGTGGGAGGGGCTGAGGAGGTATCTGCCTTTGTAAATCAGGGATTCAGATTTAATGTCAATCATTTTTTAGCATGAACATGCATGATACTCCAGATGCAAGGCACATTGCTGCTTTTAACACGTTAGGGCAAGATGATTCAGGATTGACACAGCTTCTTCAGTGATCTGGTAGTATACATCCCATTATTAGGATTATTCACTCCTTGTAGATGTTAGAAAGCTTTCTAACAATTACCGATACCTCTCCAGCTCTCATCCCCTCCTCAGTCTTTTAAAAAAAAATAATTTAATTTTATCATTATTATTCAAACTCCTGCTGTACACATCCCCCAAGCAGGTGGGAGGGTGAGTTGGTGGGAGATGACTTGGCTTTGTTGGAACTTCACTTAATGCAGGGTGGGGGCAGAGAAAATGAAGCTAAATTACGCAGATCCTGAAGGCACAGCAAGTGTGCTACATCACTTGTGAGCATGACTAGAACTGAAAATGAATCACAGCCTTGTTAGACACTGTATGTGTCAGTGCATGTGGGCAGAAATATCATTCAGCGAGAGAAAAAGACAGAGACTACATCTTTCAAAGTGTGCTGGTCCCACTGAAATCATTGTAGTATTTAACCTAATGAGAGAGCTGTGAAATGGTGGGACAGCTGCTCTAGGATACTTTGCTACGTCGATTTTACTTCCTTTCTGAAGGTTCAGGAGAAGCCTGGGCCTCTCAGCAGTGACATCTGTTTTCTAAACCAGAAAAGGCTATAATTGCAAGTTTAGGTTTGAACCCACTTTTGAGGACTTCATAATACAACCACCAGGACTTATTCTGGGCTAGATTTGAATGTGGAGTTGCTTCAGCTTGCATGTTCATTTTGCATTAGGAAGCAAATTTTATCTGTTCTTCCTGTAAACTTTTGATGGTGCATGTGCATACAAACACACACGTGCACACTGAGCTAGCTCACGTATTCCAGCTACAAAAATCCAGTCTGGACCTGTAACCTTGATTCTTGCAGCTGTATAATTCAAACAGGACTTATTTCTAAAAGGGAAATTGATTTTACAGTTAGGTTGTAATGTGACAGAGCCACATCAAGTAATTTGATGGAGGGATGCTGGAATCGGATGCCCACTAAAATCTGCTATATGCATGTTTGTATTCCAGAAGATACTTGACACAAATGATAGCCATGTTCTCAAAGAAGCTCTTCTGCCTCTGCAGAGACCTAGCCATGGCAGCTAACGAGCAGCAGCCATCTTAAAATTCCCTCCCCCTGCACACCAAAACCACACTTTTTTTTGAAGCCAGATGGAGTCAAACCAGTGCATTGTTTCAGGGATTTCAGTTACGCATTTCTGTATGTTGTGATCGATCCTGCGATCTCCATTTTTTATTTTTTTTTTTTTCACTAGCCCTAACCCTGTTACTTCTCCAGCAAAGCAATGGGACCCATTTGTGGACTATCAATCAGGTTGCCAGAAGCATGTCTTCTGGTCTGATACTGCCAGCCTTGTATGGAGGGAGTCTTGTCCCATTTCTTACGAACTGAAGTGTGTCTGCTGCCTCCTAATAGAGATTAATCTGGCCCGAGTCTGCAATATGCATGTTTTGGAGTTGTACTTCTCCACTGAGGCAGCAATTTTACCTCTTTAAGAGGGATTTCAGGTTAAGTTTTTTTGAGGTTGAAGAGGAGACTTTTTCACCTTTCTTGAAACCTGGGATCATCTTAGCTCAGCATAAATTGGAAGCTGTGGTAGGGCTGAGGTATGTTCTGAAATGACACTCAATGGAAGAGTTTGGTTGTTGACAGCACTGGGCTACCAGTGAAAACTTTAAGGAATTTTTAAAAAAACCCAACACACACACACAAAACAAAACACCAACAAAACCCACAGATTGTTAATACTGGTTTTCCTGAAAGCTCTGTTACAAGAATATAGAGCGGTTTGTATAGCTATTGTGAGCACTATAGGCTATAGACAGACTCCTGTGAAAGCAGCTTTAGATGCTGTTTCACAGCCTAACGTTTAACCAGAACAAACTCTTGTGTTATATTTTGTGGTTCTTTTTTTCTCTTCTCCTGTTTATATTCCCTTGCTTTCTCATCCATTGAGCGTTGGTATGGCTGTTTCTTGTTAATTGGAGTTTTATGTTCTGTCCCTGGTTGGCCTGTGCTGCTTTTGTCCCCAGCCTGCTTTCTGGTATTTTCTAAAGGCTTTTATCCTACTTGCCCTTCTGCCTGAGTCCATATTAGATAGGATTTCCTCCTAGACCATGTCAAAGCACCTTGTCTTGAGTAGAACAAGGTGCATCTTCTTGTACTCTCTTGCCTGAAGAGGCTGAACATGTTCAGCTCCAACCACCTTTGCTAACAGCTCAGCTCTCTCCTGTAGCCAGGCATGATTGCTGTTTTCCTACCAAGAGGATGAACCACAGGCTGGAAGGAGGAAAAGAATTGAGGAGTGGAATCAGCGGGGATGCTGTAGTACTATCTGCCTGACCTGTGCAGTCAAGGCAGGAGTAGCCCGTCAACCCAGGTAGGTTAATTTGAACTGTAAAAACTCCAGAATTCCTGGGGTCATGGTTGACAAAGTTTCCTCTGCAAAGCACAGCTAGTGCTTCCCATGGCTGGCACTTGTCTTATGGCTGGGTCAGGTCCCAGTGCCAGGCCCTGCTGCTGAATTTGGGAAGACTGTATGCAGGAGAAGACAGGTGGTCTTTGCTGGTAATGTTTGCAGGCATTGGCCCGTGATGTCTTACGTAATTTAAAAGCTGATGATTCTAGACAGTTTTTAAAAAAGTGGCTAGAGATGGGTGATTTCTCCTTTATCCTCCTCCCCACAGACCAGGTGCTCTTTACTTTCTGAACATGCAGTGGTTTCTGAACGTTAAGAAGGATGTAAACTGTTTGCAGCTGATGACACAACAGTGCACCTCCCCCTGTCAAAAAAAAAAAAAAAAAAGGAGGAAAACCCACCATCAGTAACTTTTGAAAATCCTGGTCATCATGCGGTGTTCCTAGAATGTCCTTACTTATTAAATGAAATGGGAATAGCTTGTGGTTTTCCGACTCTTAAATGTGACTGGGGAGAAAGGCAGGGAAGGGATCCGTAGTTGTGACAAGAAAAAAAAAGTTTTAATTACTTAGAGCAGGAACATGTTCTGAAAAGTAAAGATTTTGGACTTAATGTGCATGGAACAAAAGGCCGTTGTGAGCTATGTACGAGAGTTGCTGAGAGTTTGTATTCTGCCCTTTTTTTCTGTGGGAGTTATTTCCTGTTGTTGACTAGAGTTCTTTATTTAGAACCACCTAGCTACTGAATGACGGCTCGCTTGCAAGAAGAAAGTGTGATTAAAACTTCCTAGGGCTTATTTCAAGATCTCCCTGCTTCCATTTATTTGAGGGTAATCTTTGCTAAATGAAAGAAAAAAGTTCAGAACAAATGCATTTCCTTCTCATGATTTCGCTCACATCAGCTGTTGACATCTAGAAAAAAAAGTAAGTCGGGAGTCTGAGGTCTTTCACCTGAACATCTCATGGAAGACAATGTTTCTCTAACAGAGGTGGTTTGGTTTAGGTTGTTCTGGTTTTAAAACCAAAACAAACCTGTGAAATGACAGGTGTCCCTTCTTGCTGGTAAGAGCAATGCACCGGCATTCTTGAGGGGCAGCTCTTTGTACACACCCCACAACTAGAGGAGGAGTATGCACTTGCACTTTCCCAGCTGCTCAGATGAGAAAGTTTCCTTTGAAGAGCACTGCCAGCAAAAAGAGGTTTCTGTCTGCTGACCTGCATGGGAATAGTATTTGGGTATGTGTATGGAATCGAATGGTTAGCACTTTGTCATCTGCTTAACTTCTTTTGCTCTTACGGCAGGGGCTGAACATCCAGTTAAGAGTAAGGGACAGTTAGCAAAAGAGTTGGGAGTGGGAGGAATTAGCAAAAAAAAAAGCCCACGTGAAAGGTTTACACTACTGGACTATAGGCGCAGGTAAGCAAGCAAAGTAACTAGGGTTTATTATGACTTTTTTTGCTTGTCAGGGATCACACTAGGGATGTCCTCTGGCTGTGGGTGATTAGAGAGTGCTCTGGGGCATGAGGTATAGCAGATGGGCAATCATCCCTCCTTGACGTGGCTGGCCCCTGGCTGTGAGCTTCTCGCAGAGGGTGCCGGTTCCTGCCCAGCCGTGGCAGATAGGCTGGTGCCTTTCTGTGAGACACCGGGCTGCTGGCTGCCCTGGCAGGCAGGTCGTGGAACAAGATTTACGGCTCAAGACAGCCATTCCCATCTTCCCTTCAACAAATAAAGCTGAGAGAAGCTGGTTTGTAAAGCTTAACCTCTTTTCAGGTGATCTCTCTGTGAAAGAAAGAGGAGTGTGGGAGCCCTCTGCCCATCCCTTTGTACTGGGAAAGTTCATGGATGAGAGAAGAAGCAGGGAGAGCCTCAGTGCTACTCCTTGTGGTATGTTCTTCTCCTGGTGCTGTCCAGGGGTCAAACCAGAGAATGCCCTGGATTCATTAATAGCACCATCGATGAGGATGCAGCTGTTCCTCCTGGTTTCTCGGGGTCTACTCCTCTCCCTTGGATTGTTCCCCTCTGTACTCTCATCATGTCTCTGCTTTGGTCCCTCGCTAGGGCTAAAGATAAAAAAAGGGAGCATTATTACTGTTTGAGAGCTGCATGTGGCTGTCTCAGAAAGCTGCTACGGGCTTTGGGAAGCAGCAGTGTGCCACATGCAGCGTCTGTGCCATCCTGTCCACAACATCTTCCCACCCCCTCTTTTCTTCTCCCTCCCATTCTTACACATGCTGTGTGTGAGATGGGAGTGACCAGGCAGGAGATCTGCCTCTTCCCTCTTCCAGACCCCCTGCCCCATTTCAAGGACATTAGCACCCCAAAGCCCCTGCGGGAGGAAGAAAGCAAGCATTAGAGGTGTGAAAGGAAGGGAAAGACAGACCTTGATGAGAAGTAGTGGATTTTCAGGGTTTTTCTTTGTCCTGTTGGTAGACCCTAAATACTGGGTGGGTTTGCAGTGATTTAGTGTTTCTTCTTTGCTTGGGAATACTAATTAGGTGTAAACCTCTTTTAGCCTTTGGCTAATGGTCACTAAAAATGAACAGCTTCCTTTAAAGTGAGAGAGCATAAAAAAGGTTAGAGGAGAACTTAAATTAACTTGTGCAGTTCCCTTTTTATTCAGAAAGCTAAAATGCCTTTCTGACCGTTACAGGGGTGGTTTTAGGCAGAATTGAGAAATACATACTTCACCCACAGTCTGTTTACCTGCATATACAGTACAAGCTTTTGCTGACTCTTACCCATGCTAGCACGAGGGAATGTAGAGAGGCAAAATGAATCATTACCACAGGCATAGTCAGTAAAAGCATATGATGTACTCATTCACTCTTCTTCTTTTTTCTTTTTTCAAATCTCTTCTACATATAATCTAAGAAATCACACATTTTGTGAAGGGTTAAAACAGAAAGACTTGTGCATTCACTGCGTTGACTCAATGAGTTGAGTTCTATATGATCTTCTTTTATTTGTAGTGGAACAGAATGGCAGTGGGAGTTTATGCTACATTTGATGTTCTTGTGCTAGGTTTTTTTGCCAGCTCCATTCCCCCCCCCTTCTATATTTGGCCCTACAGAGTCAACTTCTGTTTTATTGGAACTTATTGTTTTGGGGGTTTTAGTGGTTGGTTGTTGTGGGGTTTTTTAAGAAGTGGTGTAGGTCACTCACTGTTTACTTAAAATTAGACCCTCAGAAACCTCTGTGAAAGGAGTACAGATAAACGTAGTCTGTAAAGAATTTTGTACATGGGACAGAGGAGGGATTTATCATTGCCAATTTACCTTGAAAACGCCTCTGTCTTTGTTGTAAGCATTGCTTGAATCTAGTGGCTCTAAGAAGCTACAGAAACTAGTTCTAAATAAAATGCCATGCCCAAGCCCCCCAAATGGTGTTCAACATGCTGTGTAGGTTGTATTCCAGCCAGCAGAAGCAGCTAAAGGTGGAAGCATTCATTTGGATGTCTTTGTATTGAATCCTGTTTTCATGTAAATAAGAATTGAAATAGTTCTGTTGTGGGGTTTTTTGTTTTTTCTTTCCCCTCCTCTCTGGTTAATGCATCTGAGCATGAACACATTAAACTCCAGTGACATGGTATTTAAGTCCTATATAACATATTGCAATGCTATATGACACCCTACATCAACACCATAGCCACAACACTGTTTTGGTTTTGCCCTCCCAGCCTCACATTGCAACTGTTGTATGATGCTTTAATGTGACAAATCTGAGCAGGAACATGCACTTCTCGAAGCCTCTGGTTACCCTACTTGTGGCCCCATTTGGTCTATCAAGCCATTGGCATCTCAGCAAGGTTGAGCAGTGCTAAACATATTCCAGCTTACCTATGCAGCCAGGCCTTTTGCAGGTTTCAAGAGTGTTTAAGAAGAGTGCAGGGGGCATCTGCACTCCAGAAATGCATGGCTCCACACAGCGCTCTGTTGGAGTAGCTTTGCTTCAGAAAAGGTCTGTTATAGGTGCAGCGCACGTGCTAAGCCGGATCAGCAGAGCTGCTCTCCCTTGGTAAACAAGGAGCAGGTAGTCCATCAGCATAAGGGAGATGGTGGCGACCTCTGTATTGAAGCGTGTGTGTGGTTCACATTTTTGACAGCCCCATGCTGTTAAGATTTTTCAGGCTCATGTTGGGTTTGTGCTCGAGACTAGTGGGTGGCCGAAGTCTTCTGGCTTGATTGCAGCGACATCTGTTTACACCAGTGGTTAATTAGGCTGAAGACTGCCCATCTCTCTGTATCCCTCCCCCCGTGTTTTTTCTCTATTTAAAGTATTCCCTCCTTGGTTGTTAAACTGAGCCTTTGGTTTTATCTGCAGATATTATTTTTTTCCCTCTTAATCCACTGCCCCCAGTATGAGATGAATATCAGGACATCAGCGTAGCCTCTCTTCAAAGAAGTAACCAAGTGTTCCAGAAAAGAATGACTTGTGCTTTTGATAGAGACTGAACACTGAAAGGGAGAGAAAAGCAGCCTAAATTTGTTTGAAACTCAGCTCAATGCAAAGTACAATCCACTGTGTCTCGAGAAGAAAAGCAGAAAGGGAGACTGTTTTAGGAGCCTGTGTGCCATGTGGACGGCGTCAGTGTGAACAGTCTGGCCTGGGTCAAAAATGAGGCACATCTTGCAGGTGATAGAGCCTGAATGGGATTTGAGAAAGAACACAGATGTTTATTAAAAGACAGAAAGATGTCAGAAGACACACAGCAATGGTAGGCAGCCTGAAACTTTCAGAGGACAGAGTGTTTCAGCTGGAGAGAGGATGATGCACACCAGCAGTCTCCAGAGGACTGGGAGTGCACAGGGAATTACAGGGGGAGGGAGTCATCTCTGTGCAAGAGGAATGCAGCAAAACCTCCTCTGACTAAGCCAGCTAATGCACACTGCGTTTTTTTCCTTTCCTGATAATCCTGTTCCATAATATTTCCTTAATAATTTAATATGCAAAGAGTAGCCCTTTTGAAAAGCCTCTAAATCACTGAGTCTTACTTTCAGACGAAACCTTGCCACCTTTGTCCTTGACATGCACTGGGGATTTTTACTGGGTATGGCTATTTGAGAGCCATCTTGGAGTTAAGGGTTTTTTTTTTTCTTAATTACTTAATGAATTTACCATGTGGTTCAACCCTTGGTACTGCCAAGCAACAGCTTTCTATTACTGGACTGCACGGGCCCAATCCTGTGTTACTGAAGCCAAAAGCAGTATTTGGGAACAGACGTTGGCATCGAAATCTGTAGGAAGGCTTAGAATAACTATACAAAAGGGGTTAGTTGCACTCAGAATATTGATTCATGAGCTCCATGGTTTTTTGCATCTCTGTTCATTTTACCCAAGTAAGATCAACTGCCCAACTGGACATATAATATATGATACTGCATTAGAACTAAGGCTGCATTTGGTCATACTCATTAATTAAACTGATTTCTCCTGTAGTTTTTTTTTTTTTCCTAGAGAACTAACAGAGAATGATAATTAAGCATATTATGCATTCTAGGGAACGGAGTTTCTCCTACTGCCACAAAAACATTAAAGGAGAAAAACATGAACCAAAGCAAAAAATGAAGGGGGGGGGGGGGGGGGGGGGGAAGAGCTAAAATTGGAGTGTGAAGGGGGGGAAGCATTCCTTCCTTCGTTTTTAACAGCTTCCTCTGTGCCTTGGGACGTGTGGGGCAGCCTTGCTGCAGTGAAGAGTTGCACCAGCAAAAAAAGAAGAAAAGCAATTGAAATCTCAAGGAAAGCAGCCCAGCTCACAGGTGCAGCTCCCTCCCTGCTAATGTACAGATGCAGACTGCAGTAATGCAGCACCCCAGTTTTTTTGAGGAGCTTGCTTTCATTTGTGGCAGAGCCTTTCATGAAAAGGGCCCTGCTCCAGAAGGTCAGTATTGATGTCTGAGCTGGCCTAAACGGAGATGGCATGAAGGTCTCGGTGGTGTTTAATCACACCTTTGCTTGTAGTGTGCTTGCTTCTTACCCATGAGACCTGTGTTGCTCGGTGGGGAGCACTGCTTTAGTGGAATGAGCATCCTTGGCTGTAGGCAGGCCCCGTGTTTAGCTTTCCCCAAGTTACTGATGCTGATGGGGTCTTTATTTGCAAAAAGTTGTCTCTCTGGAGGCAGTATTAGTTACTTGCCTGCCAGCTCCTGCATGTACTGAAGCAAAAACATCCAGGAGAAAATGAAGATGTGTTGTACAGTTGCCTGATGAAATCTCATTGTATTAATGTGTGCTGCAGTTAGAA